>NC_080539.1:147086735-147249235 GCF_028640845.1 Ahaetulla prasina | reverse complement strand
CTGGGGAAAATGTAACTTTCAATGTCTGTTCAGAGGAAACATTAGCATTTAAGGATATTTGAATCGAGTCTCATGTTTGATTAAATATATCAAAAGTGAGGAATTTGCTTGCAATAATCATTAATACCATCAAAATCTGCCCCAATCATTAACTGTAATAAAAATGGTTATTTGACATAAATGACAAATTTTGTGAAAAATCCCTTTGTGTTCAATTAATTTATGTAGATAAACCTTGTTCAAATGTATTGTTCCTTGCTAACAATACATTTTGCTATTAAAAACTTAAGTTAAGGATAATATACAAAACACTCATTTTTAATATCATTAATATGTGATATAAAAATATAGAGTCTTATTTTTAAGTGGTAAATCAACAGTTATCATAGAAAGAAAAATTTTGTAAATGATCAGGACCAGGTTTCATATATCATCTCTTTGCATAGATAATTTACAAAATACAGTTATAAAGTTACTACCATAGCTAGATAAAATGAAAATTTTACAAGAAGTAAAATAGCTTTTTCATTATTTTATTTGGTCTTGCACATACTAATCACAGGCCTGGAAGTTAATTATGATATCTGTAAATTTGCTTGAAATAAAACCTGACATTAATGAAAGCAAAACAGGTCCCTAGAGTATTTTTTAATAGAACTTGAGCAAAGCGTCTTATTAATAGGAATTATGGCTTAAAAATGACAAATCCAGAAAGTAACACGAACAGCAGCAAAGTCCACTACAGGCCTATAAAGATTCCTCTTTTGGGAAGACTTGAAGACACACAAAAACTAACTCTAAAAGAGAACGGGGGAAAATAGCGCTGGCTTATACTTCCCCTTGCAGTGTTTATAAGGCCTCTTGGCTAAAAAGGGATTATGGCAACATTCTGAATAAATGCAAAATTCAGACAAAATATGCTCTGAGTAGAAGATGAAAGTTTTGGCAAACAATTGCATGCAACCCTCTGTTATCTTTTAAACAATTAATTAACCACACAACATTACACTGCATGTACTGACAATAATCAGAAGTGACTCATACAATATTTACATAGAATCACTGGTTTATGTCAACATCCTTCAGTATGTGCTTTTTTAATAAGCAGATCTTTGCCAGCTTACTATGGACTTCGCTGCCTGCTTCTGTCTAACAACTTCTCTTTGGCTTAATCTTGAAGCATCCATAAACAATGTTGTTTCAAAAGTAGGAGGGAGCAGGTGAAGAAAAGAAAGAAACCAATGATGTCATAAGGAAGATCAGTAAAAATGCAATGTAAGGGGAAGGTAGTGGTTTTATTTCCACTGTAAAATTACAAACTCTATAGGCTTTTAAATCCTTCCCCCAATCAATTTATGCCTTCCACAAATACGTACCAGGACCCATAATTACATTTGGATTACATTTGTGTAACAAACAATAATGTAATAATTTCCTAACATTATTTTTTTAGTTTTTTCATATTATGGAAATTAGTGCTGGAGCTTTAAAGGAACTGATCAGAATTTGAAACACATAATCTATTATTATCTTACTTCAGAATGCTATAGTACTTTTTTCAAACATCAAGTCATTAGCCTTTAAAGCTATTTTAAGTTTAAAAATAAATAAGCAGTTATTTACTTCAATTTGTATTCTTTAAAAAAAGATTATACCAGCAAGGAATTATTTTGTCAGTGCTAATGCAGAACTGCAAATATTTGCATCACAGCATTCTATATGGCTGAATATCATAAAATCTTTTCTATATTATTATTTTTCTTCTGGCTCACCTCCTGTACTATATTTTGTATAACATAAAGTGATGAAAGAATATCAAAATATATTTTTCAGACACCTAGCAACTGACAAATAAAAATGTACAGGGAAGTATTTATAAAGTTTCAATGTGAAAAGAAAATATTTAGAACACCACAGTTAATAATAGCAACAGGAAACAGACTACTGTGCCACGTTAACACATCCAAGAGTTTTTATGTATCTACAATACAGATAGTCCTCGACTTATGACCACAACTGAGCCCAAAAGTGAGTTTTGTCCCATTTTACAACTTTTCTTGCCAAAGTTGTTAAACGAATCACTGCAATTGCCAATCACGTAACCACAGGGATGCTGCAAGGTCATACGTACCCTGTTTCCCCCAAAATAAGACATCCCCTGATAATAAGCCCAATCGGACTGTTGAGTGCATGGCAATAAGGCCAAACGCTTATTTCAGGGTTCAAAAAAATATAAGACGGGGTCTTATATTCGGGGAAACACGGTATGAAAAAGTCATGTCACTTTTTTCAGTGCTGCTATAACTTCAAATGGTCACTAAATGAACTGTTATATATCTATATGCAGGCGGTCTTTGACTTACAACCGCACTGAATGGACACATGACCCGTGCTTGAAGTTAGAGCCACTGCAACCTCCCTGCAGTCACATGATCAAAATTCAAGTTCCTTCCACTTGCTTCTCTCTCCTGCCCCCATCTATGACCTTAAATGCCAGGGAAGTTGAATAGTGCAGGACAAAGCAATCAGCCCTCCCCAGGGCCGAACACTCTGGAAACCTCTACAGTGCAGCACGAAGCAGCTGCCCCATCGGAAGTTCCAAATGCCCCAGAGACTCCAAGGGTGTTGCTCTCCTCTAGGAACATGTGCTCAACGGTTTTAACCCAGGAAAGTCAACCTGAAACTTCTTAAAAATATCAAGTTTACGAGGCATGCCCAGTCTGACTCTTTTCAGGGAAAATTGCTAAAGCCAGCTGAAACTTTTGCTTTTAGAATCGAGGGTGTTTTGCGCAACCTTGGGAAATTGCGATCTCTTCACAGAGCCAGGGCAAAGTGAGGCAAGATTTTTTTCCCAACACGAAGCAAGTTCCGACACTGCAGCTGAGCTGTTGCCTTTAGCATTTTTCGTCTTTTTCATAAAGGGCCAGGCTGATGAAGGTCAGTTGGCATGGGGTGGGCAGGGCAGGGCAGTGAGGGCAGCTGGACTGGAGCTTCCCAAGCATTCAGGGTTCATGATGGGAGGGTTGCTTTATGCCTCACTGTGGAAGCCTCTTTCTGAGTGTCACATTATTTCGCTGCACTGCAGAGCCAACAACTACAGCTTCTTTCCCTGGCCTCCCTGCATCTGTGGCACACCACAGCACTCCCGGAACTTGCACGTGGCCTGTGCCGAGCATCCTTCAGAGACCTCCTCACCTCCTGAGGCATCCCGTACTCTGCTTAACAACCATGTCTGGGAAAGCCATGAAGGTTCTAAAGTTGAGTCAGGTCATGTGGTGAGCCACTTAATGACCACAACTTAAAAATTTAATTAACAACTTAATTTCCAGGCTCACTTGTGGTCACAAGTCAAGGACTCCCTGTACATGGAATAACACATATTTATTCACTTGGTTTAGTACCAACAGGTTTTTTTTCTTACATAGTTGACCAGCACAATATTCATTCATCATATATTTGATAAAATCAATTTAATTTTGAAAAAGACATCTTCTCAAATAATGTACACCCATTCGGTATACTACAAACATTAAAATTAAGAATGCACAAATGTATCTATTTTAGAGGCACACTATGATAGTTTAATATTGAGATTTTGCACTAATGTCAGAATTATTTACGTTCAGAAACAAAGCCACATCAATGAGGTTTTTCCAAAAATTCTTTACAGCATCTGAGACATTGTTGATAAACAGTTTCAAAATCTTCATCATTTCCCTGGAGGTGAAAAATAAAAAAGAGAGAAAATACAGAATCCCAAATTACAAACATTTTTTTCTTACAAATAACAATAATTAAATAGATTAAATGAGAAAATACTTACATAATATGGATCTTCAATAATAAGCTGTTTCTCTGGATCGTAACTACCAAGAAGTTCAATTTTAGCTTTGCAATTTTTAATCTGACTGCATTTTCTTTTCAAGTCACTAAAAAAGATTAGTTAACTTTTCATTATTATTAAGTAAAGAATATATTTTTTTATCAGTATTGCTGCTTATAAAAGAAACACCTGCTCTTGGAATGGTGTAATAGACTCCCCTAATAACAAAGGCATCTATTCACAATGAGATCTACAGTGAGCAATTTTCTATGGCTTTTAAGCATGTTGCCAAGTAGAAATTGAAATCTGTTCACAATTCATTTTGGAAGAAAAATTGGGGGGAAAGCAACAAATATCTTAGTTTTACTCTCAGCCAATAAAATGGGATGAAAAATCACATGTTAAAATGTTGCTGCATCTTCCTTCGGGTACCTGCCAGTAGGAAATGCTAACCTCTTGCAACTATTCAAAAAGGATAATTGTCATAATGGCTCATTTAAAGTAGGCAAACCCTAATTAATTCATGATCCAGCCCTTGGCTTAATGTAAAAGAGAGAATCCTAAAGCAAGGGGAAATGTATGAATTGTACAGGGAAGTTGCAGTTAAGGGATGTCAGTCTGTCTATCAAATATGGAATTGCAATCAAAGTTCTGGAGATGAAACAATCGAGCTATATTACGACTTTTTTCCACAGCCAAGTTAAAGTACTATCCACCAGTCCTTTAACCAGCATAATATTCGCTGCACTTATCCTACCACAGGCATAACTCTGCCAAATGGCTATGACCTTATTCTGCCCTGTGCACAACATGTTAAGGAAAGGGACAAGGAACAAACCCTCAGCTTTGTTTCCTTCCTGATCCACCAAGCATCACCAGCTATGAGGAAAACATTTACCACACAATCATGTGGAATGGGACTGAGGATGAGTTCTAACAGATGGCTAGGCTGGTGGATTTAGCGGTCTGTTAAAATTCACTCTGGTTTTGGGCAGGTGCATTGCACAAGTCTGTTCACAGAGGCTTCTACTGGATGTAGATTTAAAGCTCAGAATGCCAAACCAGTTATTGCTGACAGGCGTGGCAGAAGGGAAGTGCCGTATGAAGTGGTAGAGAGGGAACTGGTAGTGGTCAACTTAGTTTGAACTAATCAAGGCCTCTCTGCCTGGAAAACTAGTAGGTAAAGGGAAGAGCCTGTGTGAATACACTGGACCTTCCTGCTTTTCAAATTAAAATATCTGACATTGCTCAAATATTGGGAAGGGAGGGGGGAACAGAGCAAGCTTGCGCCAGCTAAAGTGGCTCATAGATGCTAGGTTTCACATCACTGTGACTCAGCAGAATGGCCAGTGAAACTGAAACCAGCAGGTATACAACCTGCTTCATGGGGAAAATGTTACTACTTAAAACTGGAATCCTGAGGACCACTTGAAGCTATCCCACAAGATGAAGGTAACATTAGAGACACAGCAGACAAAAGTGTTTGCTGAGATCTGTATGTCAGTGCTTTGGATATAAAGAAAAACCCCTGTTTTTCATACCTTCATGTTCCATTCTAATATTTTGTACATTTTAAATAATCTTACAAATGTCTATTTAGAAGGAAGAACACTGAATTTCACAAGGTTTTACTTTAAGTGATGTGAAGGGAGTATGTTGGACATGCAAACATTTATTAGCAAAATTCACAGCTTTTACCACTTACTTTAAGTTGCTTTCATCCATGCAAAGAATATAATCAAATGACAGGAAATCATCTTTTGTAACCTAAAATTCAAAAGATATATTCAATTTTTAGCTAAAGAAGAAAAAATAAGATTATTTATGAATAATTAAAAATGCAATTGATTGCTATTTTAACCAGAAGCAATGTTTTGTTGTTTGCTCAAGAATGCCAGCCAGAAAGTACCAAAGATTCTAGTACAATATATAAAAACTGGTAACTATTGTTCTTTTGGCGAATATAATAAATAATGTCCTTCAAACATCTACAACAAATAATTGCATACAGTTCCTATTCTTTATGAGAAGAATTTAACTGAAAACCTCCTTTAATGGTAAAGTGGCATCTTAATTCAGTGGACTTTGATATAATGGACTTGATGTCCAACAGATTTCCAATACACAAATAAAGCCATCTGTGTGATGACACTATGTTTGCTATAGAACTGGTTTTGGCCCATTACATTAGCCCATCCCGCTTGAACAGGCAGGGGAGATATGCTGCAACTCCCTTAAGTCAAAGAATTTAGCTGGCGGGGTCTAGGAAGAAAGCCTTCTCTGCCAGTGCCCCTGCATTATGGAACACCTTGCCCACAGAGCCAACCCTCATGCTCCTGACCTTCCGCAAAGGGGCCAAAACTTGGCTCTGTGGCCTTTGGGGGGAGCAGAGAGGGCCATGCAACCCCAGAGTGGGCTGGCCCCATGAGAACAGCCTCCCTGTCTATATTAACTAATGCTGCTTGGAGAATGGAGTGAGGATCTTCGGTAGGAAGGCTATGCCTCATGTAGGCTGCCCATGCTTATCAGCAGCTGAAGAAAAACAGTGACATTAATTGTGATGTTTTGCACATGCTGGTGAATCCCATAGCCAGCCAAGGCCTCCCTGGCTGTAGTAGGTTTGCGCTCAATAGCTGACTAGGTAGGCAGCTGAGATGCAGGGGAGATCATGGGGGAGTTGCAGAGCTCCTATGGTCGTAACTGTAGGCAAGGTCCTGTGCCCAAATTTAGTTCATGTGGCTGTCCTTTCATATAGCACCATCCTAAGTCGAGAACTATCTGTATAAAGTACTTTGTATAAAGTAGAATATAAATCCATTTTCACGATTACATATTTTATTCACTTTAAAATCTGAGATTAATTTATAAATCCCATTTAAATTTTTAAAAATCATTCATTTTTAATCTGTCCTGGATGCCATCTTATTCAGCATGTGTAAACCCAAGCAAAGATGTGTCCAAATATCCAAGCTGAGGAAATGGCCAATGGCCAGTGACATTCCCAATAAGGATCTGTAGCAAAACCCCACATTCAGAAGTGAATCTGGTTGCAGTGTTATCAGTATCTATAGCTTCATTTTTACGAAGACGTTGCACTGATTATTCAATATACAGTGCTTTATCCACCCTTGCACAGAACACAAAACAGTTGTGCCACGCAGGTATGTCCATGTTTTCTGAAAACACATGCACCCAAGTACACATACACACGCACACACAGACACTTCTTTCTACCTGTCGTGCTTTATGAGCTGTTTCAATTTCATGATTTCTCAGACAGTTTAAAGCCCTTGGATCTGGATAGCGTCCCACATTCCAGTCAGAAACAGCACCACTGTCTATTATCCACTGCAAACAATAAGAACATAGGCAGACAGACATTTAAAAAAAATATGGGTACAGTACCTGCCTGGCAATATGATTCATAATTATGCCATGGTTTCTCATGCAATTCTGGCCTCGATAATCTGGGGAATTTCCTATTTCATATGTAGAGGTTGCTGCACTGTCTATCCTCCACTACAGAAAAACAAAGCAATTTATTTAAATAATGCTAGCAGAAAAATGGCTTGAGTACCGGTAATTAAAATCAAGTTTACCTTGTTTTCAAGGTTTTCTTCAGTTACAAGTTTTCTAAAAACAGCTTCAGCTATGGGAGACCGGCAAATATTCCCTGTAGAAATAAAGATTCAGTCCAATGATTCTAAAATACAATTTTACATATATGGAAAAAAATACATACTCATGAAACATATATAGGCAGGTATGAGGAAAAAGAAAAAAGCAAACTTGTCTCTTTTTGGCTTCAGCTAAAAGCAAATCTAATCTCTCTTGGCCTGGAGAAAGCCACTAAGTTCCTTTCCAATTATATCTTCCTTTCTAATGTAGGAAATATTTAATTAATTGATACAGTTTTTTTTTTATTTGCATTTATATCCCGCCCTTCTCCGAAGACTCAGGGTGGCTTACACTGTGTTAAGCAATAGTCTTCATCCATTTGTATATTATATACAAAGTCAACAGTGCATTCAGAAAGTATTCAGACCTCCTTCACTTTTGTCAATTTTGTTATGCTGCAGCCTGATTCTAAACTTGTTGAAATTCATTTTTTTTCATTAATCTACACTCAGTATCCAATAATGACAAAGTGAAAACAGAATTTTAGAAATGTCTGTAAATTTATTAAAAAAAGAAAACTGAAATATTACATTGGCATAAATATTCATACTCTTTGAAAGTTTTGAAAGAGCTAACATTTGAAAGTTAGCTCTGGTGCTTCTCATTTCTCTTGATCGGTGCTGATATGTTTCTACACCTTGATTAGAGTCCACCTTTGGTAAATTAAATTGATTAGACATGATTTGGCAAGGCACACACCTCTCTATAGAAGGCCTCACAGGTGACATACTGTAGCAGAGCAAAAGCCATGAGGTCAAAGGAACTGCCTGCAGAGCTCAGAGACAAGATTATTGCAAGGGACAGATCTGGGTAAGGCTACAGTAAAATTTCTGCTGCAATGAAGGTTCCTAAGAGCACAGTGACCTCCATAATTCTCAAATAGAAGAGGTTTGGCGCAACGAGGATTCTTCTAGGAGCTGATTGTACGGTCAAACTGAGCAATTGTGGGAAGGGCCTTAGTAAGAGAATTGACTAAAAACCTGATGGTTACTCTGATTGAGCTCCAGAGATTCTGTGTGGAAATGGGACAGAGTTCCAGAAGGACAACCATCACTGCAGCCTTCCACTGATCTGCGCTTTGTGGCTAGACAGAAGCCTCTCCTCAGTGCAGAACACATGCTAGCCTTTTTGGAGTTTTTAAAAAAAGACCTGAAGGACTCTTGTGAGGAACAAGATTCTCTGGTCTGATGAAGCCAATATTACACTGTTTGACCTCAATTCTAAATGTTATGTCTGGAGGAAACCAGGCACCGCTTATCACCTGCCCAATATAATCCCAATAGTGAAGCATGGTGGTGACAGCATCAGAATATAGGGGTATTTTTCATCAGCAGGGGTTGGGAGATTGGTCAGGGTTGAGAGAAAGCTGAATGGAGCAAAGTACAAGGATATCCTCAATGAAAACCTGTTCCACAGCACTCAGGACCTCAGACTGAGCTGAAGGTTCACTTTCCAATATGACAACATTCCTAAGCACATAGCCAAGACAACTCAGGAGTAATTTAGGAACAACTCTGTGAATGTCTTAGAGTGGCCTAGCCAAACCCTGATTTGAACCCTACTGACCATCTCTGGAGGTCGCCATTTAACCTGACTGAGCTTGAGAGGATTTGCAAGGAAGAATGGCAGAATATCGCCCATTCCAGGTATGCAAAGCTTGTCGCATCATACCCAAAGATTTGAGGCTGTAAAGGTGCTTCAACAAAGTACTGAGTGAAGGGTGTCCTATACGGTATTCTGTCCTACAGTATCTGGTTTCAAAAGCATGGTGTTTATAAAATTACTAGGACAGTACTTTTAAAATTAGTTAGTAGATCTAGTTGTACTTAGTAGAGAACAGCTGTAACTAAAAAAGTGCTGGTCAAATTTAATTCACTTACTGGGATCACACAGCACTTTAAACTATAGGTTATTTGCTGGTTTTATGACAAATTATTCAAGCTCATACATGGCTTGCTAAATGTTATGGTACTTAGTATATGGAATAAACCACTGGGGCTTATTCAATAAGTTTACACATAATATAAACCAAACCAAACCAAACCAAACCAAACCATTGCATTAACTCATTTTTTGTTCTGCAAATATTCAAAGAGAAGTTAAACAGAGTTGTGACTATATAGAAAATTACTTGCATGTTCTTTAACGCAGTTATCAGAAATTAAATGGGTCATGACTCTCCTGCCATAATGAGATAACAGAAATGTGGGCCTTAACCTCTACAGACTATTCTGATAGTAAATTGTATTGAATTTAACATGATCAACCTTGGTGTAACCATGCATAGGATTATAACTGTATCTAATTTTCTGCAGATTATGGTAACAGATCACCAAAAACATGGTGTACCAACAAGACAAACAGAATAGAGAACATTTTTAATAAAGTTTTCACAGTACAGGTAAATATTTCAACCAACGTAACAGCATCTGAAATGGTCACTAGTAAATTCTTTGAGTGACAGAACTGCACTCTAACAATCACAAATTTATAGTAATAAAGTCCCAGAAAATAAATCTGAGTAGTGGTAGCTATAGCAAACCACAATCATGTCAAAATACTGACACATGCTGTATATGGTAAGATCACCATGTAAATGCTGTGATACTTGGGTCCCAGCATCTGATTCAAATATGTATATGTATTTGAAGGAGGATATCATAATACACATTTTATCACTGGCTTCCAATGCCCCCACTCCAGATGCTCATTATTCTGAGTTGTGGATTATAGAATTATCAGAATGCAGATGTCTGCCAACTCTGCTTCACCTTTCCATGTATGTGAAGTTATATTTTAAGACACTTAAAATGGGTTCAAAGCGGCATTTGCAAAGATGCTTATACTAACATCTACCAATGATTGCTAGTATTACCAAGAATCAGTTAAAATCAGTGTTAAGTGTTAAGTGAAGAACCTTTATTCTGTCAATTTATCTACATATTAGGATTTCTTTTTGTAGCAGTTATTTATTTGTTATGAAAGTAACATATCTGTAGGCATAAGTAAACATGCTTTTAGGCAGTACATATTAGGCATTTTAAATATTTTCTTTAAAGAACTGATTGGTATATCTTCTTTAACAGTTCCGGTTTACAGCTGTCCCAAGTTTCACTGTGTCAACTGTGAATGACAGGAGCCCCATTTGTACAAACCCAAGCAAGAAATAGAGTTGATCTTTTAAAGAAATGTTTATATTATGAATTAAATCCTATTTGCTGTTTTTTTTTTAAAATCCAAGTCACTTGTTTCAATTAATGACTTGTGTCATTGCTGCCTTAGTGAATCCATCATCCAGCTTTTCAAAAAAAAAATGGAATAGCAAAAGTGAAGAGAAGTGTATATATAGCATGCAAGCAGTCATTTCATATTGTTTATTGTTATTTACAGTATCCCAAATTAACTGGAAAAGGGCACGGGAAGGGTGGAAGGGAAGTGAGATTTTAAAAAACATTAAGTGGATAAAGTTCTGAAGCTAATAGAATAGAATAGAATTTTATTGGCCAAGTGTGATTGGACACACAAGGAATTTGTCTTGGTGCATATGCTCTCAGTGTACATAAAAGAAAAGATACGTTCATCAAGGTACGACATTTACAACACAATTGATGGTCAATATATCAATATAAATCATAAGGATTGCCAGCAACAAGTTATAGTCATACAGTCATAAGTGGAAAGAGATTGGTGATGGGAACTATGAAACGATTAATAGTAGTGCAGATTCAGTAAATAGTCTGACAGTGTTGAGGGAATTATTTGTTTAGCAGAGTGATGGCCTTCGGGAAAAAACTGTTCTTGTGTCTAGTTGTTCTGGTGTGCAGTGCTCTATAGCGTCGTTTTGAGGGTAGGAGTTGAAACAGTTTATGTCCAGGATGCGAGGGATCTGCAAATATTTTCACGGCCCTCTTCTTGATTCGTGCAGTATACAGGTCCTCAATGGAAGGCAAGTTGGTAGCAATTATTTTTCTGCAGTTCTAATTATCCTCTGAAGTCTGTGTTTTCTTGTTGGGTTGCAGAACCGAACCAGACAGTTATAGAGGTGCAAATGACAGACTCAATAATTCCTCTGTAGAATTGGATCAGCAGCTCCTTGGGCAGTTTGAGCTTACTGAGTTGGCGCAGAAAGAACATTCTTTGTTGTCCTTTTTAATGATGTTTTGATGTTAGCTGTCCATTTGAGATCTTGCGATATGATAGAACCCAGAAATTTGAAGGTTTCTACTGTTGATACTGTGTTGTCAAGTATTGTGAGAGGTGGAAGTATGGAAGGGTTTTCCTAAAATCTACCACCATTTCTACGGTTTTGAGTGTGTTCAGTTCCAGATTGTTTTGGTTGCACCACAAGGCTAGTCGTTCGACCTCTCGTCTATATGCGGATTCGTCATTGTCTCGAATGAGACCAATCACTGTTGTGTCATCTGCGAACTTCAGTAGCTTAACAAATGGATCATTGGAGATGCAGTCATTGGTATACAGAGAGAAGAGAAGTGGGGAGAGCACACAGCCTTGGGGGGGCCCTGTGCTAATTGTACAGGTATTTGATGTGATCTTGCTTAGCTTCACCTGCTGCTTCCTGTTTGTTAGGAAGCTTGTGATCCACTTACAAGTCTGTTCCGGTACCTGTAGCTGGTTTAGCTTAGTTAGAAGAATGTCTGGAATGATGGTATTGAATGCTGAACTAAAGTCTACAACAAGGACCCTTGCATAGGTCTTTGGAGACTCAAGATGTTGTAGGATGTAGTGCAGAGCCATATTAACAGCATCATCTGTTGATCTATTTGCTCGGTATGCAAATTGCAAGGGGTCTAAAAGCGGATTCGTGATGGTTTTCAGGTAGGAAAGCACTAGCCTTTCAAAGGTATTCATGACTACAGATGTTAGAGCAACTGGTCTGTAGTCATTCAGTTCCTTGATGGTGGGCTTCTTGGCACTGGGATGATGGTAGAGCGTTTGAAGCAAGAAGGAACATAGCACATCTCTAGTGATTTATTGAAAATATGGGTGAAGATGGGGCCAATTGGTCAGCACAGACTTTTAAGCAAGAAGGAGTTATCTTATCTGGGCCTGGAGCTTTTCCTGGCTTTTGTCTGTGAAATAGGTCCTGCACTTCCTTTTCTGTGATCACTAGGAGTTGTGAACCCAATGAAATGGGGTCAGTTGTAGGAGGCTTGGCTGTTGTTGGTGTGTCTGAGATGGGGTTGTGGAGATAGGTGGCTGTAGTTTCCTTTCAAACCTGCAGTAAAACTCATTCAGGTCATCTGCCAGTTGTTGATTACCTTCAGCCTGGGAAGGAGGTTTGCCATAGCCGGTGATATTTTTAAGAGTTTTCCACATGTTTGCTGGTTCATTTGCTGAAAATTGATTCTTTAGCTTTTCAGAGTAGCTTCTTTTTGCTGCTCTTATCTCCCTTGTTAGTGCATTTCTGGCCTGATTGTACAGCATTTTATCACCTTTTCTGTAGGCTTCCTCTTTGGAATGTCGTAGCTGCTTAAGTTTAGGTGTAAACCAAGGTTTGTTATTACTGTGTATTCGCAAGTTCCTTGTAGGTACACATAGGTCTTCACAGAAGCTGACATATGATGTTACAGTATCTGTGAGTTCATCCAGGTCTGCAGAGGTATCTTTAAAAATATTCCAATCAGTGCAGTCAAAACATGCCTTTAGCTTTAATTCTGACTAAATTCTGACTTAATTCTAAATTCTGACTTAATTCTGACTTTAATTCTAATGGACTAAAACGTGTCTGGTTTCATCAGATATACTGAAGCTATCCAAAGGAAAACAATGCAGTCACTAGCAGAGTCTCCTCTCTGCAGAAATGATGCACGCTCGCCAAAATAAACAGTTTATCCTCCTGCCGTTACAGTTATTTCCCCCATCTTCGTGAATCGCAGGGCCGGTAAACTGAGGTTTAGGCTAAAACAGCAGCCTCCCTTCTGCTGCTGTACTACATGTAAAATGCCTTTGCCAGAGACGCAGGCAAAAGATGCAATGTAGCAACTCAGGAAAAATGCAAGGAAGAAGCGGCAAAGATGAGAGATGAGAAATAAGGAATAGGTGCAATGGAAAATAATAGTCCTTATTTATCATTCTTGGGAACAGCGGGGGAAAGAAGTAAATGAAAATTCTTTTAATTTCTAATCTTTCCTTTCTCGTCCCTGTATCAAAATAAAAGACCAATAGCCCCCTTTTTTTTGCCAACCGATGCACCCCACCTCTCTTTCCCTAAAAAAAAAACCCCAAAAAACCAAAAAACGCCACTCACCCAAGCAGACGAATAAAACGGACTTCGTCTGCCCCGCCGCCATGATCGCTCAAAACCCCGAAGGCAACGAGCGAAGGAAAAGCGGACAAAGCCGTTCTCGAACTGACGTAAAGCCTCTTTTCGCCGCTTTACGGCAACGGCCAGGTCCGTCTTCGTCCATTGCCTGGATATTAATTTAAAATGTCAGGGCCGAAGACGTTTGGTGGCCTCTTTGGATAGGGTGTACGTAGAACTTCAAACCAGAAGCCCAAGATATTAGCAAAATGCCCGTCAACCCGCGCGGTTTCCTTCGCTCATTTTTTTCCCCCTTTAAAAATCAGGCACTCGGGAAGTCAGCTATTCCCCTCCCAAATGCACCTGCTTCAGGTGAGCAGCAGTAGCTGCTGCCGCAATAGCCTCCGTCTTGCCCAGGCGAAGGGTTTCGGTGGGGATGTGACCGTGTTCCTTTTCTCGCGTGGGTGAGCGCGCGGCTTTTAAGTCAAGAGGAGCTTTTCCAACCAGGGACGCCCGACAGAAGTGAGTATCTGGAGAAGGCTGGTCTGGGAAGGAGAAGGTTTTATGTATTGGGATTTTGAGAAAGGTGGTGGGGGTTAGTCCGGGAGGGTCCGCGTCTGCCTGCATTTCTTCCTTGTGTTGCATAGACCCATTTATGGATTGCCTGGTTGGAAATCTGCTGTATTTGTATTTGGCTGTAATGAATATGTATTTGTATATGTATTGGGCTTGCAATGAACGTGTGGGGAAGATAGATCCACACCAGCTAAAACGAAACGCTTTGTATCTCCTTCATAACCTTTGAGATTATACTAATGATGTGATTTCTGTATCTGAATGATAAAGGCGGGATAAGAATCTAAGAAACATATATTTCAAGGACAGAGGCAAACATGACTCTGACACATATATGGTCTTTCCATGCGGCTTGCTGTGGCTTTATTTCAGGATGGGGATATGGTTTTGGTTTTGTTTTGTTTTTTGACTTCCTAGTTTAGCCTATAGCCCTTGTTTTTCCTGATACTGTCCCATCCAAATAGTAATCACGCCCAACCATGCTTGAGCTATGAGTAAACCAGAAAGAGCAAACCCTGTGCTGCCACCTGCTGAGGTAAAATTATGTTTGGTTTACTCTTGTTGTGATCAATGTGGTTGAAAGGCTGATTGTTATTGTTGTTTTTCCTGGTAATTTATGTGATTTTTTTTAAAAAAATTGTTGGGAAATAGTTTTATAGGCAGGCACATGTAAAAGGAGAAAGCATCTATAGCATATTAGTTTGAAAAGATACGAATAGATCTCTGATGTTGGACTACTGGTAACGAACGCTGCTCTCCTAAATACCTAAAAAGAAGAACCATGAATGGAGTTTTATAATCAAAATATAGTTTTGGAACTACCCAAGAGTTACTAGAATAAATTTTACAACTGAGCTGTAATCTAGGTTTCTTCCTTGTGCTAATGGGAGGGGGGATTTTTTTGCCAGAAATTGTGGCAAAAGTAGTACCAAAAGTACTACCCAAATAGGGTAGGGCCTCTGGTGGCTCAGCAGACTAAGTCTGTCTGTTATTAACACAGCTGCTTGCAATTACTGCAAGTTCAAGTCCCACCAGGCCCAAGGTTGACTCAGCCTTCCATCCTTTATAAGGTAGGTAAAATGAGGACCCAGATTGTTGGGGGCAATAAAAGTTGACTTTGTATATAATATACAAATGGATGAAGACTATTGCTTAACACAGTGTAAGCCACCCTGAGTCTTCGGAGAAGGGCGGGATATAAATTCAAATTTAAAAAAAATAGTACCCAAAGTACTACTTTTCAGTAGTAACTGCAAACTTCTCATTGTATAATATTAACTATTAATTCCCAAAACACATCAGCAGTAGAAACTGTTGAGAAGAGACAGTGAAACATCTCATCAGTTACACTGTGTATATGGTTAAGGCACCGCATTAGAAACCAGGAAATTGAGTTGTTGTCCCACTTTAGGCATGAAAGCCGGATGGGTGACCTTAGACCAGTTACAGTTTCTCAGCCCAACCCATCTCATAAGGTGGTTGTTGTGGGGAAAATAGGAGGAAGGATGTTCATTGCCTTGAGTTATTTATAAAAATAACTAAAGTATGTATGTGTAAATAAATGATTCATATTGACCCTAGTTATCCAAAGTTAGGAGATATACAGGCAGTTGTGTTACTTTCTATGGTGTTGGACCCTGAAGTAGCCTTAAAAATGCTTATGGTTAGTAATTGGATAAATTACTGTCAACACTTGAAAATCCAGATAGACAATAAGCCAGTGATGGCTAACCTTTTTGCCATCATGTGCCAGGAAAGGGGGGCGGGGGTGTCGTGCACGTGTATGCCCACATACATAATTCTATGCACCCTGCCCCCATGCATGCATGCGCAATACACACACCCATGATCCCGGCACACGCTGGCCCAGTAGGTCTGTTTTTCTCTCTTACCTGGCTCCAGAGCCTCTCTAGGAGTCTGGGGAGGGTGAAAACAGCCTTCCTTACCCGCCAGAGGCCTTCTGGGACCGGAAGGCCCTTTTTTTGCTGTCCCCAGCCTCCAGAACCTCTCTAGGAGTCTGGGGAGGGCAAAAAGTGTCTTCGCCACCTCCCCACAGGCCAGAAAGGGCCAGTTTTCTGACTTCCGTTGGGACGCATGCCGTAGGTTTGCCATCACAGCAATAACCCTTTGCTCCAATTTTTCTTTCCTCATTTGTTTTAGGCAGTGAACGGAGGGCAGAGCAGACTAATAGAAACCAGAAGAACAGGCTTTTTTTTAATGGCATGCAGTTCTTTAAATAAACTATTCCCCGTTATAAATTGCTGTATAGACAAAACTAAGGTGAACTGGGCATGGTGGGATTTCATATATCCTTGCCAAAAAGCAGATCTGGAAGAGAGCTTAATATCCTTTTTTAGTCTTCTCAGTCAGTTGAATATTGAAAAAAAGATTAAGAATAAAGGATTCAAGACACAGCTTATCTGCTTCTAAAAAGAATAGAGGGGAAAGAATAACAATATGTAAAAAATTGTTGGATCTGGATAAGAGTACTGCAGAGGGGGAAAATACTCCCCTATGTATTTGTTTAGGAGAGGCAGTTTAGAAGTCGATCAAATCTCTGCAGAAGACCCCTCTATTCTTCAATTCCTTCCTTCCTGGTCACCTGACCCAAGGGGTTGATATTGTTAAGACACTTTCAAGTTTTCCAAGTTGTTTACTTATTTAGGCTAGGCATTTATCCATTTAAGCTGCAACTGCTGTTTATTATAAGAGCTATACTCTTCACCCACCCACTAGGAGACTGGTCCAACTCCACAACACTTATATCCTATATCCTAAATTGTTACATCATTTATGCTTTGACTACATTTTTTTCAGATTACTACATGGAGTTAATCTTGAATATAGTTGAAGAGTTGAATTTAATTTAACAATATTATTAGCCTTGGCCTAGGCAGGGTAAAACTCTGTTCTCCGTATACCTAGCCTTTGTTTAGGAATTGGCTTCTTAGCAGAAGACTACAATTGAAAGAGTTCATTAATTTATAACAGGCAAGCAGGAAGCCATCTGTTTACAATACATTTATCTACTGTAATGTAGAAGTAAAAGCTCTTGTTTTTAAGTTTCTGGGTTCTTTTTCCTCCTGCCTTTCTGAGTTAGTGGAAGCTATTAAAACTTATCTTTCTTCAAGTAACTTTTTTTTCCTAATGTGGAAGCTGCTGATAGCTTCAATTTTTTATAATTCTGTGGATAATTTTAATCTATGAGTAGCATTTCATTTTTAATTTCACATGACTGCATTGGCTACCAGTTAAATTTTAGGATCAAAAATTTTAGGATTATTATTCCACTTTTAGCTGTTAAAGTCCTAAATATACTGCTGCACTTGTAATATCTTTTGATTTTCTTCAACTACTTAGACTGACTGGAATTCCCCCCCCCCCAAAAAAAATTAGGTTAAAGAAGTTTCAAGGTAGATCTTCCTTTAGAGCTGTATTGAATGTTTTACTCAGGGAAAGCCGTTCAGCTAACTCCTTTTACCTTGGGTTGTTCACACAGGTGCAAATGTTTGTACCTTTTCTCTACTATTTGATCTGCTTGAAATAGAATATTACAATAGATATGGACAAAATCTATTAATGTAAATACATTCACAGTAAAAATTAAAATTGAAACACAGGGTAAAAATTGGATAAGGAACTAGTGAACCACTTGTTGCAGAGGACTGGTAGATGCATTGTAGCCCTGAAATAAGGTCCTTTTTTCCATTTTCTGCAGCCTTTTATCCTGTATCCCAATTATTTCAGGTGATCCTCATCCTTTCGTAGCAATTGCCCAAAGAGATCATAATTGTCTTAGATGGAACAGACAAAACCAGGTGCTTTAGTTTCTGAGAACAGAATTATTTAGCTGTTTGGATGATAAATGTTATTAATACATTCAGTAAACTTTCAGATTCTAATAATAATCTTCAATATTAATTAGGAAATCTTTATGAATATCTCAAATAATCTAGCCTCCATCTCATTGTTGGTAAATATATAAATGAATTGCAATTCTAAAAAATGGATATGGTCTTTTGAACACAGAGAAAGCAAACCGTAGAAGCATACACTAATAGAATGAGTGTTTCTAAGACTATTCTCAACTTTTCTTTTTACAACAAATCGGATAAAAACCATCATCAATAAAATGTAGGTAGAGAGAATTGCACAGTGCAGAAGGGCTGTGCTGCTTTGGCTATGCATTTAAATCAACAATAGTTAATGCATGTTATTTATTAAAGATATGCAAATAGTATGTGAACTTTGGGGTGTTTGTTGTTAATTCTGGTGTTTCATGATGTTTTTGAAAACAGCTGCAAAAGGGAGATTAATGTTATTAACAAAAGCAGAGAACTATTAGAATGTAGTAATAGTTATGTAATCCTGGGGGTTCGGTGATGATTGGGGCTCAAATTTCCATTGCTAAGGAATGCAGTCATGAATGTGATACCACATGACTAGTGATGGCAATCCTGGCAGTTCTTATTGTCATTAAGCAATGATCACACAGGTCATTAAGCAAGGATCTCATATGAACACAATGTGGGAAAGCTCATCCCAGACATGCAGGCCTGTGGGTGCTACCGGGTGCAGGTCGGTAGATGCCAAAAGGGTGGGCACCACAGTGGGTGGGTGGGTATGCGCTACTCAGCACAAGATCTCCATGTTACCCAGGGGCTCCTCAGGAGAAAAAGCAGCAGGATTGTGAGTAACTTGCAACCTCCTACCAGCTTCCTCTTGGAAGTTTCTCTTTGACTTTGCTTATGAGAAACTAGCATGGAAGCTTACACATGGTGATCACATGACCATGGGACACTGCAACCCTTATTTGAGCTGGTTGCCAAGTGCCTGAATTGCAATCATAAGACTGCTGGAACACTGCAGCAGTCACAACCTTGATTGTCGGTTATAAGTTCCACTTGTTCAGTGCCAATGTAACTGGTTGCTGAATGAGTGGTTTGTAACTTGAGGACTACTTATACTTATGATGGTTCCCAATTTATGGTTCATGGACTGTCTATTTTCTGTGGAAGTATTGCAAACGGTCAATGGGGAAAATGATATAATAATTATATATTGTAATTTCCTGGACCTATTGTATTTGATGTATGATAGTATGTTATTATTTTCTAATCGTGTCTTGCACTGTGTATTTGTTTAATTATAATGCAGGGGAAAAATTCTTGTGAGATGACATCTCTCTCTTTCCTTCCTTCCCTCATTCCTTTATCTCTCTCATCTCTTTCTTAAGAGTTTCCCAGATCTCATACTTTCCAAAACAGTATGTTCATTCTGTATTGTAAATTAGAATTAAGTATGTGAAAATGTGACTAATCCCATGTGATCTCTCTCTCTGTATCAAATACTAATTGTAAATTCATTAAGACAAAATCTGGCCTTTTGCAATAAAAGGACAATAATATAAGAAACTGTTCCTGAAATATTTCCACCTCTTTACCCTATTTTTTAAATAATTTATTTATTAATCCAACTTGTGTGGCAGCCCATGTCACCAAAAGCAACTGGGTAGTACACAATAATGTTTGCCCTCTTATCAAATATTGGCATAATGAGGCGGCTGCAAGCTCTCTTACGAAACAGTACTTGCAGCTATTATAGATAGTGGAGCTTTTGAAATTGATGTTGCCTGGTCTGAAGACAACATAAATAAATGTTTATTTTAATGTTTCAATGTTGAATTTGTTTAAGATAAAAATTGAATAAGTTGTAGTTAAATCCCATTTTGTTTTTTGATTAGAAACCCCAGGAGTCATACAATTTTGGCAGTATTTAAATGAAAAAAACACATAATATATACATATATGTAAATACATTTCCTTCTCTCTCTTTCTCTCTCGGGGAACAGCTCAGTATTCAATTGTAGCTGTTATAAGCAAATATATATTGCAATTCAAATGCTTATTTCTGTCTTAACTTGCAGTAGTCTATTCATTAGTTACAAGTTCTTGAAAATATCATAACAGATCCTTAAATATTTTTAGAATTTAATGGGACCATTAAAACTTACAACAGAACTTCATTTATTTCACTTGGATTAGTTTTATGACAAAAAGGCTTCCCTTCACAGAATAAACTCAGTGAGTAATTAGTCATATTGTTAACTATAAACTGAGTTTTCTTTAAAGTTTTAAATATTTTGCAGCATTGAAATATGATTTCCTGTTCATTATCATCTTTCTCAATTTAATAGCTGGGAAGTAAGCATTTCAAATCATCAGCCAGTAAATTTCCTTGCTAAAACTGAACAACTGCTTTTGAATTTCCTGCTACATTTTTCTCTTGATAGTTGGTAGAATTAAATTAGAACGATTATTTATTGAGCTTAAGATAAACTTCTTGTTTATCTTAAGCTCAATGGTGGAAAAAAATAACCTATTACTTTAATATCAGTAAATATTCCTGTGTTAAGATTTTATTTATTAATTTCAATCTATACCTATCTATATAGTTACCAACCTCAAATATATGACTCAGGGCAGCTCATCACATTTTTAAAAATAACAGAAAAAATAGAAAAAAAGGATTAAAAACAATTAAAAACAACATAAAAGACAACAAAATCTATAGGTGAGGTATTCCAATACCCATCAACAATAATACAACTACTACACAGGCTGTATGTATGTATATATGCATATATTTATTTATTTATTTATTTGATTTTTATCTCGCCTTTACTATTTTACTATACTTAAGGCACTGAAAGTACCTAACTCTCCTTCCTCCTCCTATTTTCCTCACAACAACAACCTTGTGAGGTGGGCTGGGTTGAGAGAGAAGTGACTGGCTCAAATTCTCCTGTCTGGCTTTCATGCCTAAAGCAGGATTAGAACTCACTATCTCCTGGTTTCTAGCCTGGTGCTTTCACCACCAGACCGCACGGGCTCTCTTTACCACACTTCTAGCTCCCCATGCCCAGTGGTGAAACCACATTTCAAGGCCTTATGGGAAGTCAGCAAGGTCAGTCTTATGGTCTGTGAAAATGTCCTTGAGAGACAGGAGGAGGAGGAGGATCTAGCACAGGGGTGTCCAAACTTTTTTGAGTGAGGGCCAAATACAGAAAAATAAGCAAAGGCCCGGGCCACGGGGGGGGGGATGGGCGTGGCTTATTTTGGGGTGTGGCTTGGTGGTCATGTGACTGGTGGGCGTGGCTAACTGCTCATGTGACTGAGTGGATGTGGCTATGGGCATAGAAACTACTCAGAGGGCTAAAAAAAGTAATTTTTGACCAGTCCTCACACTTATGACCATCCTCACATTTATGCCCATTGCAGCATTTTTAACAACCATATCACTCATTTCACAACTGCTTCTCTTCACCACGGTTACAAGATAGGGTGCAAAATGTAAAGATAGTTGTACGTGTGAGGACCAGTCAAAAGTGTGAGAACCTGTCAGAAATCACTTTTTTCAGCCGTCTGGGTAGTCCCTATGCACAGTTTAGGCTTAAGTATACTATATGTGTGTGAGTTATATATATGTGCATGTGTATCTCTATGTTTGTGTACGTGTGTGTTTGTGTTATGTTGATTTTTAATGTAATATTTGGATTGAAGGCGAACTCGGCCTCGGGATGCTCCGGGGACAGAAACGCCGCAAAAGAGCGACGGCTCAGCTGCCCCCAAGGGGAAGGGAGGACCCCGGAGAAGAGCCCGACGCTTCGCCGCAGCCACGCACCTGATCGGCCTCCCAAGGAGCTACGGCCGGGGTGCCCGTCAACGAGCTCAGCTCCCACAGCCAGCCCGGCCTCGCATTAGCCGGGGCCCCTTTCCAGCAGCTGGTGGGCAGCGGGGGCGTGCGGGGCGCGGCCGGGGCCTCCAAAAGCAGTAGGGCCGCCCAGGCCTTGAGTCCGCGGCTGGTGTCCTCCGGCCCTTGAAGCAGCAGCGGGGCGGCGGCCTCCGTGGCCCGCCGTCTCTAGGCGGACACCAGGTGGCAGCCGGTGCCTCCCAGGCGGCGACCCCCTCAGCCTCTCCCCCCCCACTCCCCGCCTCCCGCCTGACTCACCAGCCCTGGGCCGCCTCCCGCCTGGCCAGGCCTCCGAGCGGAACTTGGCGGAACCACCAGCGGCTCTCCGTCCGCCTCCGCTGCCTCTTCCTCCCGGGCAGCCGAGGCACCGCCTCGCTTCAGTCCGCACTCCGGGGGCGGCGGCGGCGGCGGAGCAGCGCCTGTGCCTATCCAGCGCCGCTTCCCCGCCGCCGCCCAGCGGATCCGCCACCGAAATTCATCCTCAGAGTCGCCCATTTTGGCGGCGCAGCTACGCCAGTGCCCGTCAACGAGCTCAGCTCCCACAGCCAGCCCGGCCTCGCATTAGCCGGGCCCTTTCCAGCAGCTGGTGGGCAGCGGGGCGTGCGGGCGCGGCCGGGCCTCAAAAGCAGTAGGGCCGCCCGGACCTTGAGTCCGCGGCTGGCGTCCTCCGGCCCTTGAAGCAGCAGCGGGGTGGCGGCCTCCGTGGCCCGCCGTCTCTAGGCGGAGAGCAGGTGGCAGTCAGTGGCTCCCAGGCGGCGATCCCTCAGCCTCTTCCCCCACTCCCGCCTCCCGCCTGACTCACCAGCCCTGGGCCGCCTCCCGCCTGGCCCGGCCTCCAGCGGAACTTGGCGGAACCACCAGCGGCTCTCCGTCCGCCTCCGCTGCCTCTTCCTCCCGGGCAGCCGAGGCACCGCCTCGCTTCAGTCCGCACTCCGGGGGCGGGGGCGGCGGCGGCGGAGCAGCGCCTGTGCCTATCCAGCGCGCCGCTTCCCCGCCGCCGCTCCAGCGGATCCCGCCACCGAAATTCATCCTCAGAGTCGCCCATTTTGGCGGCGCAGCTACGCAGGCGCCACCTTTCCGTTGCTGCGCGAGCTCCCCCTGCTGCTCGGCGGCTGAACTGCCCCAACCCTCTTTGCAACAGCCCCGCGCCGGGGCGGAAGAGTCACGTACAGAAACAGGAGCCATCTACGATTTTTATTACATATTTTACCCGAGACGTTGCGCAACCTTCTATTGCACCAGGCCACCCCACCTGGGAAGCCGGGCAGAATGGTGAAGGCGGTGGGCCATATTCAATTATATTTTCAGAATTTGCTGCGGGCCAATAAAAACTGACCCGCGGGCCGCAGTTGGCCCGCGGGCCGTAGTTTGGACACCCCTGATCTAGCAACAATCAAGAGAAGTGGCACCTGGGCTTTCCGAAACAATGTGGCACTGCAGGGCCTAAAAAAGGACCCTTCCTAATTTCTTGGGCTCTAAAGGTGGACAGGAGGGAGATGTACTTTCAGGCCTCCAAGATGCTGTTACTGTAACTTTACAATAAATGTATTGTTAATGTTCATGGTTAGCGCTTCCCTCTCTGAACTACTTCAAAGGCCTGAAAGTCAAGGCTAATCTGATCTTTGTGGAATGATGTTCCAAAGGGAGGGAGCCATGACATAAAAGTGTTTCTTTCTAGCCAGACAACATTCCCTAGCTGACAGGTTGCAAAACATACCCATCCCAGATGAGCTGATAGGACTGGTGGATATGATTGGAAAGAGATTGTCCCTCAGTTTCTCATTCAATGAGAGAGCGATGTTCTCCTGAGTTCCGCCATTATGCAGATATTGAAAGAAATTGTAATAGCATCACAGAATATGACTAAGGTAGAGAGTTATGGTCCAATCAAGTCTTACAAACCATTGGGAAAAATGAAAGATGGTTTTGGCTTCTCTTGTCAATGTTGTACTATTATAAGGCCTTTTATATTATTTTTTTCTCTTCTAGTGAACAATCCCATACCTTCCAATTTGAAATCGGAAGCCAAAAAGGCTGCTAAGATTTTAAGAGAATTTACTGAAATAACCTCCAGAAATGGTCCTGACAAGCTCATACCTGGTAAAGAGTGAGATTTTCATTTCTATATGTTATGGAACCCTTGTTCTGCCTTGTCTTTGCCTTTCTCTCTTTTTTAAAGTACCTCTAAGGCCTTGTCTTTGCCTGCTGAGTTTATTTGAAAAATTATTCTGTAAAGGCGTGAATTCTGTATTTACATTGTGAAATGGATTATGAGCCTATAAAAAGCATGTGTTGTTACATTTTAAAGGGCCTGCTTTCTATAAAACCTAAGATAGCAGTTAGTAGCCAATGGCCCAATAGCACTAGATCAAGAGGGGTTTTTTAAATGTTTTTGCAATCACACTGTGCTTTCTTTCAGATGGGTTATAATAATATAATAATATTATTTGAAACAATATTTTGAAAAAATACTGTGAAATAATATTTTTATGGCACACTTCCTTTCCTATTCCATTTGCCCTTAGAAATAATGTGGTCTAGCTTAAAAGATAACTGCTTCCCTGGCTGTCTTGAATATTCAGATGACATTCAGAATATTAATGATAACAGACCTCATTGCTTCTTATTCATGAAGCAAAAATTTTTGTCTCAAAATATCTAGAAGAGAAAACAGCACAGCAGTAATATTGTAATATTGCTATACCATCAACTAAAACTTACAAATAAATGGACTTTATAGTTTGTCCTTCTATGGCCTTTTCTGCTTGGATTTTTTGTAATAGAAAACTATTTTTTGCCTTTGGGGGGAAATGTGTTTCTTTTAAAGACTGACTTCATGCATGACAGTTCTGAGATCTTATTTTTTCAGTTTTGATTCTCATACAGTGGTAATTTCCACTTTGGTAACATCTTAAGATGGGAATTTAGAGTTAAATTTAGAGTTATATTAGATTCAGGCCATATAAAATAAACAACAAATGACTAATTTAATAGCATACTCTAAAGAATCAATCTGAATCCAAATCTTATTTTTTCAATTAAATCAGAACAAAGTCTCTCCAGTTTCTAAAGAGCTACAATAATCAAAACAGCTCTACATAAACTGAAAACCCAAATCAGTGTAAAATGACAAGGAATCATTAAACTGAGTTGATAGTTCGTTCTCAAAAATGCTGTAATTGTTAGTGCCTTAGATATGAAGGCAGAATGGTGATCCAGAGAATACAGGGGCAAAAGAGTTGGCTGTACCTGCAACTGTTGAAAAGAAAGACAGGTTTTCCTGAATTTTTGTGGCAGCCCCATAATCCTGGAAGAAAAGCAGCTTTTCTCAGACACTTTGGTAGCTGTCTAAAGTAAAATTCCTCCGTGTCTCCAGCACTCTCAGAGTTCTGTTTAATAAGATTTATTGAGATAGATTGAATGGAGTTACAACCATTACCAGAACCAAATTATTTTCAATTTAGAATCAGTTCAGCCCCATTTTTCTTGGTGTGGAGACTATCTACCTCTAACAGTTTTCTAATGAAAAAGTAGAGGTTGGTCTCGTCACTGTTAACAGGAAGTCTGTAACTGGTTGTTAGCATAATAACAGCATATTTAATGGTATGTGGGAATGACACTGGTACACAGGGCATTAAGAAACAGCTAGGGCAACTGTCAAATAAAAGGCAGCTGAGCCTGCAGCAGGAATGTGGGTAGGTCTAGAGGCTCAGAAGAGACCCTCCCTGTTTTCTTGGGTAAAGGGGAAAGTAGAGGGGGAGAGAAATAGTTTCAGACAAGATTCTGTTAATGTAAACTTACCATAAAGAAATAACGAGAGTTAGTTCATCTGGTCATATTTCCTGTTTCGTCTACATAGAAAATGGGGCAGGTATTGACTATATAGTTCATTTGTTAATATATACTTTTAAAGTACCTCTAATGTAATCTTTAATTGTATTGTTGTTTGTAGCCCATGTAATTGCCAAAGCAAAAGGCCTTGCAATCTTGTCTGTTATCAAAGCAGGATTTTTGGTAACAGCTCGAGGAGGCAGTGGGATAGTACTAGCTCGCCTGCCTAATGGAGGTAATTTTTTCTTTTCTAATTTAGTGCACCAGACAAACCTTAAGTACCTGCTCTTTCTTGTCCTTCATCTTAAGAGCATTAATAGGATCGTACATCTTTTCATCCCATGTGTATATTTACTTTCATAATATGCCAAGCTAGTACCTTTATGTTCCTTGTGGGACACAACTAGTTGCCTTTGATACTTTCACACTTTCCTGTGTCCTTATCAGAAATATTGACACAACAGTCTCTTTCTTTTGTGGATATGGAGTTAGACTTAGAAAAAGTTTATTGTTACTTCGAATGTACACTAATCGGCCTACATTAAAATGAAATTTCATTGCATACAGCTCTCGAAGGGTTACCACCTCCAATATACCCTACATAAACATGACAAAATAAATAAATAAATTCAAAATTACGTATATAGCCACATATATTATATAACATGGAGAAACAGTCTAGTTTGGATGTATACATGTACATGGCAAGAAAAACGAATCTTGCGAGTTTGCCAAACAGATGGCATAGGGAACAAAGTTTTGGACTTTGGTGAGATGACTTTGCTTTCTACTATTTTTCATACTTAGATAGGCTTTGTTTCTTCTCTTGTTCTCATTGGAACATCACTGCATTATTCCTGAAAATTGTTTCGACCATCTTTTGATTTTTACTGTATCAAAATTAAGCAGTCAGCATAGTCATAAGGTTTTTCTAAATTACCTTTATAGGCTGGTCTGCTCCTTCTGCCATAGGAATTGCTGGCCTTGGTGGTGGATTTGAAATTGGTATTGAGGTGAGTATTGAGTTGTGATGTTACATTGAATAATTCTAAAAATGACTAAAAAGATGAGTCTAGTAAATTACAATCTGAAATATTTGGTAATATTTTAAAAGTCATGCAATATGTAAAACAGCAACAGTGAACCAAGTGAGAGTCATCCTTCATGATCAAAGGGAACAATTGTTTTCTGAGAGGATTTTAACGAGATTTAGATTTAACTAGATTTACTGGATTTAATATGATCAAATAATGTTAGAGAGATTGAATTTTCTGGAATCCCTTTTTTTTTTTTTTTTGCTGAGGTGATTTAAGTTGTTAGCTCTCGGTGTTAATAAGATCTTAGCCAAGCATACAATATTTTTGCTTTTATCTCCATTTTCTTTCCATATTTATTTATATTTTCAAAACAATTCCATGGGAGTTTACTCTGCATTGATATATGTTATGCCCTGGAAGAATGAATATTTACATTCATTCTTCCAGTGGATAGCGGCTTCATAGCCAGTAGTTTGCAAACTCATTTATCCAGCTATGCAGATGTATTCTGCTTTCTTTAAGAATTATATTCCAAGATGAAAGTAAGAAAATAATGTATCAAAGTTTCTGGATTAAAAGAGGAGCAGGAGACCTCTATATGATGATTAATTGATTTTGCTACAGGATCCTGAGGTTTTGATTCAGAACAGTTGTATTGCCCACATTTGTCTTGCAGTTGTCAATTATCAAAGCCAAGCAATGAACTGAAGTAAATTGGTGGGGATGACACAACTGTTCCTCTGGCTGTGCTTTATCCATCCAGTCTCCCACCGTTACTGTTTTCGAGAAGGAAATAAAAGCTATGTGAGTTGTAAAATTAGAAAATTAGAAAGTGAAGCTTGCTCAGAAGTTTTTGTGAGTTGAAGAACCATGCCAGGGTCTATAATAAAATAACAGAATAGGAAGTGATATTGGACCTTCTAGTCCAACTCCCTGCTCAACCAGAAAACTTATTTTAACTTCTGGGGGGTGGGGAGGGCCGTTGGAGGCTCTGGAGGCTGGGGACAGCAAATAATGGGCCTTTCGGTCCCACCAGAAGTTAGCAAAGGGGCTTTTTCTGGCCTCTGGAGGGCCTACGGGGGAGTGGGGATGGCCATTTTCACCCACCCCAAACTCCTAGAAAGGCTCTGGAGCCAGGTGAGAGGGAAAAACTGGCCTACGGGGCCATTGCCTGTCAAGAGAGTGGGGAGTGGGGGCGGGTGTCGCACACGCATACGTGGGGGTGGGGTGCATACAATTATGGGTGTGGGCACACGCGCGCCTCCCCCCTGTCTCCCCCCTTTTGGCACACGATGGCAAAAAGCCATCACTGTTATAGGGCATATGATTTCTCTGGTTTGATAAATAATGAGGGTTTCAGCAGGTTTGCTCAAGCATACTTCTCAGCTTAATAATTCTTCCTTTTTTCTTCCCTTCCAAGATTTTTTCTGGTCTTTTCAAAGTCAACCTAATCGCTCCCTTTCACTCAAAGAAATGCTGCTTTTCTTCAGCAGTGTTTGGGAATTGAATTTAATTCCATTCTGGTTGTGTCAAGACAAGTGCAAACAACATTCAGACAAGTTCAGAATGAATGTTTATATTTCAGTTCCTAATAAAGAGTTTGCCTTCCTTTAATTTACCATGAGATGATAACCACTTAAGTTACTTCATTGATCCTAGGGAATGATCAAACGACACTGAGAAAGAATTCAAGAAATTGCTCCCCCTCTGTCTCTCACACACAGTGATTTTGTTATTACATTATACTGAGTTGGAGGTGATCAGTCCGATTTAGGTTCCTCACCTATTGCCCCAGTTGTGATTCATAACAGAGACTATCGTGACTGGAATAACTGCCAAAAAGTTGCATGAGATTTCACTATAAAAATCACAAAAATTTAATTCAAGATTGCTGCAATCTCATGAATTCTTATATTTTAACATTAAAAAAATAGGTACAGTAGTCTTGTATGTGCCTGTAAGGTATCTTGACAAACAACGACAGGCATTTAATTGTTTACCTTAGCACTAAGCCAAGATTTATTTCAACAACCCGTAGTTTGGTTCTGGAAAAAGACTAACATTACATTCTTTTTTTCTCTCCTATTCTACCTCCAAACTGCTGCCATCAGGTATCAGATCTTGTAATAATATTGAACCATGAAAGAGCAGTTGAAGCGTTTGCAAAAGGTGGAAATCTTACTCTGGGAGGAAATTTCACAGTGGCAATTGGACCTTTAGGGAGGTAAGTATCATTAATATCCTGTAAAGTCAGAGTGCCCGAAACTTTTTCTCAGCTCCTTATTTAATTGTTTCCAGAAAATTGAAAATTGTACTGTTCATCTTACGCTTGGAGAGTCATTCAGGCAAAACATGTAATACCACTTCCCTGGCTCCTGTACCAATTCCCAGCGCCTGAGGGAATTCACCTGAATTAATGTTTCTCCCTGTCAGAACATTTGCGTGCAAAAGGGTACAGAATAAGGCAGTTACAACCTTTTCAGGCTCTGGACTCAAACCAGTTACTAATGACTACCTGAAGGCCCATCAAGTGCTTCTTTTTCCCCCTACGTGTTACTAATATTTCTCTTCCCCTTCCTCTTCTTTTTTCTTTTGTTCTTTACTTTTAGAGAAGAAAATATGAAAATCCGTTTGGGGTAGTGGTTGAGGCACCAGGCTAGAAACTAGCTGAGTGCATGTTCTAGTCTTGCTCTAAGCATGAAAACTGGCTGGTTGACTTTGGCCCAGTCACTCTCAGCCCAACCACCTCACAGGATTGAGGAAGGAGTATTACATATATTCTTTGCCTTGAGTTACTTACAAAGTAATAAAGACGGGATAAAGATCTAATGAATAAAAGATGTGCATGAACTTATTTTTGCTTACTTTCTACAAATTCTAGACTTGATTATCAAACGGTAGTTCAAGGTTGTTGGTTTTTTTTCAGATCTTTGGAAGCATTTCTTTTAATAGATGACTGTGATATGTTTTGAAACAGCAAAATATTTTAAGAAGGGACCTAAAAGGAAATAACTTGTGTACCAAGGTTTATTTTGGAGTGATAATATGACTTGGATAGAATTTCACTGAAGGCAAATCTTTCAATAATAAAAGTTCTGCAAAACACTTGCATGTTTGCCTCACGTACCTCCTTTCTTGAAGCAATGGCAAGTTAGGCAGAGATTTTACATGTGTCATTCTTTGGGTGCTTAAAATTGCCCACACGGCCATATTTTATACCAGCTGAGGCTTCTGGATACTTTTCAAAGGTAGACCCATGTAGAACACGTTAAAGTGTTCCAAACAGGAGATGATTAGAGCATGAGGCCTAGCAGAGAGCCTCCCTAACCAGGAAAGAGCATAATTGGCACACAAAACAAAGTTGAGCAACAGTGAAATTAAAAGTTCAGTAAGGTTTAATAAATATGTTGATATTAATATAATATAATATAACAACAGAGTTGGAAGGGACCTTGGAGGCCTTCTAGTCCAACCCCCTGCCCAGGCAGGAAACCCTACACCGTCTCAGTCAGATGGTTATCCAACATTTTCTTAAAAATTTCCAGTGTTGGAGCATTCACAACTTCTGCAGGCAAGTCGTTCCACTTATTAATTGTTCTAGCTGTCAGGAAATTTCTCCTCAGTTCTAAGTTGCTTCTTTCCTTGATCAGTTTCCACCCGTTGCTTCTTGTTCTACCCTCAGGTGCTTTGGAGAACAGCCCGACTCCCTCTTCTTTGTGGCAACCCCTGAGATATTGGAACACTGCTATCATGTCTCCCCTAGTCCTTCTATTAGAGAGGAGAATGCTTATTTTATTTATTAATCATACTTCTGCTCTCTTGCAATCAGTCTCGCAGTTGCCCACTGAGATTTTAAAATATTAAAATTAGCTTAAATCCAATCTAAATAATAACAATAGTAAAAATAATCATGTCAAAACCCATAGAAAAATGCAGAAAATGGCAAGAAAGCAGATGTAAACTTAAGACAAGCTTCTCCGAAACAGTTCAGCTTTTAACATTTGCTGGAAGAGCAGAGGATTATTGACTCAGCATTTTAATGCCATGATAGCTTTTAACTAGGGATTTTCCAATTAACTACTTCCATTATATTGAATTATAAGATTCAATTAACAGTTTACTAGAAAAACAAGCTTTCCTTGAGTTGAGTTCAGTTCCAGATAAATGTATTGCCATGATCGTGCAGATTTCACAATAGCAATAGGAGAGTGGTTTTGCGTTGCCTTCTTTTAGAATTTTTTTTTTCAACTTCCTAATCTAGCCTGAAATGCTGAGATTTCCTTTTGGTGTCCCATCCACTTGCTGATCAGAAAGCCAAGGTTGACGAGGTGCTGTCATCTACCGAGGGAGTAGTTTATTGCTATTGGTGTCACTTTCCAGCATTCTAGTTCAGATGGGAAAAGGTGAACGGAAGTTTAAGCACTAGTCCCCAAGTATAGAAAATATATATGACTATGACTAGAAATATGAAGTATTTCTAGCAGGACTACCAGATTCTGTAACAGCTTTGTTCCCTATACCATCCGTCTGGTAAACTCGCAAGATTCGTTTTGCTTGCCATGTACAAGTATAATCTGAACTAGATTAAGTTGTTTCTCTGTGTTTTATAATATACGTGGCTATAGCCATAGTTTTGTATTTATTGATTTTGTCATGTTTATATAGTGTATATTGGAGGTGGTGACCCTTTGAGAGCTGTATGCAGCGAAATTTCATTTTAATGTATGCCGATTAGTGAACATTCAAAGTGACAATAAAGTTCTGTTCTGTTCTGTTCTGTTCTGTTCTATTCTATTCTATTCTATTCTGTATGTTTTCCATCTTTCTTAGAAATCTAGAAGGGGATGTGGCACTGCGGAGCTCCGCTGCTGTTTATACCTATTGCAAATCTCGAGGACTATTTGCCGGAGTCTCTTTGGAAGGAACTTGCTTAATTGAAAGAAAAGAAACGAACAGCAAGTATGTTTAAATGAAAAGCCCAATGTACTTAGTTCAACATTTACATCCTGTGGTGTAAAAAAACCATAATACAAACAAAAGTGTTTAGTTTTTAAAAATTATCTCTTGAAAATGCTGCATGTGGTTTATATGAAATAACAGGAGGAAATGTTAAATTCAGCCATCAGCATCTTTAAATTGGATTAGAACTGGAATAGATTCAAAGTAGCTTTGCATTTATGACAAAGAATATTGATAAAATGACAATGATGATCCGTTTTGAGATATTTATTACACAGAAAACCAGTTTGTAATCAAAATGCAGCATGAAATGATTTAGCTGGGAGAAATTACTAAAGGATTATAGTTCGTAGAAAGTCTGGTTACTTAATCATGAAATACTGAACATCTTGTTTTATGTACGCTTCTGGCACACATAAATGTTTGAAGGTTTTGTTTATGTACATTCTTCCAAGACTTTGTATATTTATGGGAGGGACTCCAACTAATGTAGGTCATGAATGCACAGATATTGGAACATCCTGAAAGACTCCATGGCTCAAACTTGAACACTCAGTACAACAGCCCAGATCCTACTTATTGCAACATGCAGGTTTCATATTTAGTTAACATACAATGAAAGTTTACTGGGAACATGAAGTGTTTACTTCAGTTTACTAGGAACATGAAGTGTTGTGTCCCATCCCCTCCCACAACTTTGTAACCTGCCCGGAGTCCCTGAGAGTGGGTTGGGCAGCCATATAAATTTTCTTTAAAAAATAAATAAAACTTTGTAGACTAACATAAAGAATTTTTGTTTGTTTGTTTGTTTGTTTTTAGGTTCTATGGCCGAGATATTCGTGCCAGCGCCATTTTGTTTGGTGATATTTCTCCTCCTCTTCAGGCACAAGATCTTTATGATATCCTTGAGTCTTTTACTCTTCAATATGAAGTTGAGGAAGGGAGAAGCTACAGTAGTGCACCAGTGGCCAAAGAACCAAGAAAGGTTTGTGTTAATCTGCTTCATGCCTGCTTAGTTCCTTCTTATGATGTATGTTTTCCTGTACTTCTAACCATTTATTGTTTCAGTGGAATGAGGGCAAGGAAATCTACATCCTGTCAGTGGCAAAATCTACCTCCTATCATGACAAAAGCCCTGAAAAGTGCTCTTGTAGATTTATACCTGCAAATATAAAAGAAGGAAAAGGGCTTTCTTAAATTAACTGCCATTCCCACCCATTCTTAACTAGGAGATTTTAAATTGTTTGGAATACAATCTGAAGCAGATCCTTCTGTATTGTCTATGGGGATTCTCAACCATCCAGGTCATAGTTGTCCCAAGGGTGGGTTTTTGTTTTTTCTTCGAAGACATTCACTTCTTGGTGAAGCGAAAGGTCTTCAAGGAAAAACAAAGAAAGTCCAGTTGCCTCTTGAAAAAGGCAGAATTCTTAAAGTGAATATACAGTAAAGATAAAGCCAGAAACTTCTCTTTTGGGCATAATGGATTTTTTTTGAAACTTTGATGTTATTATATATGTTGATGGCAGCAAGACTACTTTATGCACAAAAATGGAAGGATATTTCAACTCCTACAATGGACGAATGGCTGCAAAAGTTGATGGAGCTGGCAGAAATGGCTAAATTGACTGCTTAGAATAGAATAGAATAGAATAGAATAGAATAGAATAGAATAGAATAGAATAGAATAGAATAGAATAGAATAGAATTCTTTATTGGCCAAGTGTGATTGGACACACAAGGAATTTGTCTTAGGTGTATATGCTCTCAGTGTACATAAGGAGAATAAAATACATTCATCAAGAATAAAAAGATACAACAGTTAGTGATAGTCAAAGTTACTATTAAGCTATCAAATCATACTAGGAAACAAATAAAAACAATATAATTGAAAAATACAAGCAACATGGTTATAGTAATAAGTGGGAAGAGATAGATACTAGTGAGGAAGAGAAGAATAATAGTAATACAGTCTTAGTAAATTATTTGATTAAAGAAAATATTAAAATATTAAAGAAAAGAACATCTTTTGTTTCTACTTGGAAACTGGGTCTTGACTTTTTGTTTGAAGTGGAAAAAAATGAAATTTTGATTTTGGGTTTTACTGATTAGATAGATTTGCTGTTATAGAAATGGCTATTTTATACTATTACGGAAAAGTTAAAAAGTTGAGGTTTGATGTTACTGTCTTATTCTACTGCATCAGAGGCAGTAGTGGGTTTGCTCCTGTTCGGGCGAACCGGTGGCAATGGTAAGAGGCCCCGCCCACCTGCCCGGACATCATCACAGACACTCTGTGTTTGTGCAGAAGGTTCTGTGCATGCGCAGAAGTGCTGCGCACAAGCAAAGCAAGCATGCACACGAAGCGATAGCGAAGGTAAGTGAAACCCACTACTGATTAAAGGGAGTTGGAAGTCAACGCCTTCCCTCCCCCCTTCTTTCCTGGACTTTTCTTCTTTCCTACCCTTTCCCTTCCCTTTGTTCCTTACTATTTGCTTTTGTATTTTCATATTTTATATTATAAGCCAATTAAAAAAAAAGAAAAGAAAAAGCATCTTTGGGACATCCTGGTCTATTCTATTTAATCCCCCAGAGAAGGTAAACATGTGAAAATAGGAGGCAGGTACTCCTGAGTGACCAGTGTTTTCAATAGTACATGAAAACCATAAAGATATTCCAATGCTCTGTTCAATTCCAGCTGGTAGCTATGATTGCTCTGTTTTGCATTAACAAGGTAGTCCCTTGTTAGGGTGTGTTATAGTGGACTCAAAGACTTGTTACTAGTGCATGTATAATGAAGTGTAAGCTATCTCAGTTGAGGAGTTGTAGGTGACATGTGAGCATTAAGTGGTGGAGAGCTGCTCTTGATATCCAGGCCTCCAGAGAAAGAGCCAAATATAACAATGTAGTATCCATAAACTATGACAGTACACTTTTTCAGGCTGGAGTCAGACTCATGCAGAATTAGCTAATCACAGACTAAAATAATTACTCATGGAAAGCATGTGCATATCCTAAAAATTATTCAATATCTTTCTTTTCACACATACGTAGCCAACAGTCATATTGGCTAGGAAATTATAACAGTTGTAATCCAGTATGTTTATAAAGTATCAGGAAACTATTTATGATGTATATTGATAATAAAAGATTTTGGCTGTTTCTTTTCCTGACAGAATTATGTAAAGCAACAGCCAAGTAAGGCACCACAGAACATTCCACCAGAAGGTAATGTGTAATTTGCAATATTGCTTGAAAAATGCTTTCCCCCCCCCTCGCAATAGTGCTACTTTGTGCAAGGTGACACAGAAGGTCCAGCACTTTTTTTGTCTTTTTGGTAAAGAGACCAATTACCTCCGTGATGAACAAAATCAAACTTTTTCAAAGAAAAATATAAAACATTGAAAATAACTTTTAACTCTAAATATTAACATGCAGACATTCATTTATGGAGAAGTTCTACTACAGAGCCACCCAAATCACATAACTGTCAACTTAATTAAGAAATCTAGTCTTCTAGGTAGCACTGGTCTGCTCCTAATAAAAAATGATCTGCAGGTCTCTGGAGAAAGACTGTTCTCAGTATTATTACAAACCACGAACAGATTCTAAGGAAAACATGCTATATTTGAACTCACCCTGAATGATAGGTTATGGCTGAAAATGTATGTAGTTCCCACCTTTTGCAGAGAAATACACACTTGAGATTTGGGGCCACATAGAAAACAGAAATCAAATCTACAGTAGTGCAACATCCTTGCTAAACATCTTAACAATTTCTTCAGAAACAGAAGAGTCCTGAGAAATATATTTTTTCTGTTCCACTTACCTGGTCTTCCATTTTCCTGAGAAAAGTTTAATCAAAAGCTGAGGGGAAATAATTATAGTGCTCTGCTTTTCTCAGTCTTCTTTCTGACCTTTAACTGTCCTTTTTAAAATGATCAAACCTTTTGGACATAGAGAGAGAGGGTTTGGAGTAATCTGACTCAGTTTGTGGTGAAAAGTCCCGCTCTCACCTGCATGGATGCGTAGTGAATATCTGAAACAGTGATACGTATTGTGACTAAGGCTACTTTTAGACAATACGGCAAAGATAAGGTTGGCCAAGGTATGCAAGAACCTTTAGCAGATAAAAGAGACAATAAATGATATCTAGAGCCAGCTTGGTGTGCACAAGTAGTCCTCAGGTTATGATGGCAATTGAGACTGCAATTTCCTTTGCCAAGAAATAGGGTTGTAAAGTGCAACTTTATGGGAACGCATCACATCATATGTTGCAACAAAAAGGACACTTCATGACAACATTTCATGGTTAATGTGCCATTCTTTAAGAACATTGTAATGTTTTCACTTCTTTTTCCTTCCGTTCAAAGTGACATTCTGTTGTATTATATTCTGTTATTGAGTCGAGTTCCAGTAGTCCTTGTAATATCTGTCCCAACTCAAAGGGCTGCTAGGCAAACAGTGGTAGTCAAGATATATTCATAACACTAAAAGAAAAATGCAAATACACATAGCACTGTTAAAAAAAAACACATAAAAAACTTCTTGATAAAGCACAGCCATTTTAAAAAGGGGAAAAACCAGGGCAGTGAGCCTGGAAATGATGTTATAAATGAAGCAACTCCAAAATTTGACAGTGTTCTTCCTTGTTCTGTGATCAAAGACAAATTAAATCCACCTTTTTTACACAAGGTTTGTTTAAAACATTTTAAAACAATCTTTAAGTAGTGACTGATTTTCCACATTCATACAATAGAATAACAGAGGACTTTTGAATCAGTCAGTAGAACATTCATTGCAATTTTTTTATTTTAATCTAAGCCTATTTCAGTAATGTCTTTTCATCAGGAGTTAAGCATGTTAAAGCATGTTTTAACATACACTCTAATTCTTCCTCTTCATTATTATCTTTGTTTTCTACTTTGTAATTAAAGACTTTAGAGGAAGAGTATAAACAGAGAAAACATGTAAAAATAATAAAATGTAAATAGTAACATACAAATAAATAAAGGATCTATACTGTTATGAGGATTACAGTGTTCTAGTATTTCATTAATTACTTATGAATTACAAACTACATGATTTACGAAAGTAGGAATTACTATTAAGAGTATGCAAATAAGTTAATTGTAAATACAGTACAAATCACAAACTGAAATTATACTATAATACATTGAATCAAATCTGATTTTTTTTTTATTTTTCTTACACTGAACTGGTTGAGGACAGTGGAGATTATTTTCTTCCTGGTACATTAAATGTTTCAATTTCATCCTCATCAATTTTCTATTATTTATATTACATATTTTCAAAGAAAAATTCAATTTCCTCCCATAATCTTTTTAAATTTCCACTTTGTGAAGACACAATGTGCTGTATCAAATAATCACCACCACCTATTAAGGCTGGGCTTTCTCTTCTGTTGCTCTGTGGATTCTTTCTTGTGGTAAACTAGTATTTAGTCTCCTCTCTTTGTTTTCTTAATACTGTAGTTCCTGACTAGCTTGGGCCAGCAGTTCTAGCTTTGTAATAGGAAAGGAAGTAATCCTCATATAGAATGTGTTAACTAACATAGTAATGTTCTGAATTCTTCTTATAGCTCCAAGAACATCAAACAGACTTTATCCTGACCTTCCCAAGAACTACACTCCAATTGGTGAGTATTTTTTTTTATTTTGTCACAACATTATATACAAGCACATACAGTGAAAGGAAACAATAGGACAGGAACGGTAGGCACTTTTGTGCACTTATGCATGCCCCTTATAGTCCTCTTAGAAATGGGGTGAGGTCAATGGTAGACAGTTTTTGGTTAAAGCTTTTGGGAGTTTGAGAAGAGACGACAGAGTCAGGTAGTGTATTCTAAGCATTAACAACTCTGTTACAAAAGTCATATTTTCTGCAATCAAGATTGAAGTGGTTAACATTAAATTTGAATCTATTGTTTGCTCTTGTATTATTGTGATTAAAGCTGAAGTAGTCTTTAACAGAAAGGACATTGCAATAGATGATTCTGTGTGTTAAACACAGGTCTTGTCGGAGACGGCGGAGTTCTATGTTTTCTAATCCCAGGATTTCAAGTCTGGTGGTATAAGGTATTTTGTTGTTTACAGAGGAGCGGAGAACTCTTCTTGTAAAATATTTCTGGACTCGTTCAATTGTATTAATGTCAGAGATGTGGTATGGGTTCCAGACAGGTGAGCTGTATTCAAGAATAGGTCTAGCAAATGTTTTGTATGCTCTGGTTAGTAGTGTAGAGTTTTTGGAAAATAATATTATAATAATAGTATAATAATATCATAATAGTCAGTGCAGAGAGTTCTAGAACTCAGGAAATTGTTTGAATAGAAGTAAATGAAGTTTTCTGTGATACTGGTCCACTTCTCCACATAATGAAAGGTCCACAGAATCTTACAACACTGATACAAAAGAGATGCAGTTTCTGTTGCAATGTTGTGGTGCCTGTTTTGTCATTTGTTCTTGCTTGTTCCACCTACAGATGCCCATTTAGAAATTTATTCCAGCCTACAATTTAGATATGATTTATGAGATTGGGGAAGATTAAGCTGTTAAAAACATACAGCTTTTGGTAAGGGGAATCACACAGACACGTATATTGGTTACAGTTATTTAGAATCTCAGCACTTTTGGACTACCAGAATAGAAGAACAAATAATTACTGTCTATAGCAGTGTTTCTCAGCCTTGGCCACTTTTAAGATGCGTGGGCTGTCTGGGGAATTCTGGGAGCTGAAGTTCATGCATGTTAAAAGTGGCCAAGGTTGAGAAACACTGGTCTATAGAATGTTACGTTTTGGTGTTACTTTAAAAGAAAATGAGATACCAATAATCCAGAGTTCTTCAAACTTTTAGTGTTCTTATGCTCATATGATCAAAACAGCCAAAATTTTGATCCCTGGACTGGCAAGACAGTCTAGTATTCTTCAAAAAGGAAGTTGTGTAAACAGATAAAATATTAATACTGCTTTATAAAGCCGTTGTAAGGCCACATCTGGAATACTGCATCCAGTTTTGGTCACCACATTACAAAAAAGATGTTAAGGCTTTGGAAAAGTGCAAAGAAGAGCAACTAAGATGATCAAAGCCCTAAAGACTAAAACATGAAGAGCAGTTGAAGGATTTGGGTTTGGATAGCCTAGAGAAAAGAAGGACTCGGGGTGATATGATAGCAGTATTCCAGTATTTGAAAGGTTGCCACAGAGAAGAAGGGGTCAATTTATTTTCCAAAGGGCAGGACAAGAAAACAATGGATCTCCTAATCAAGGAGAGAAGCAACCTGCAACTAAGGAGAAACTTCCTAACAGTGAGGATAATTAACCAGTGGAATAGCTTGCCTTCAGAAGTTTTGGGTGCTGCATCACTGGAGGTTTTTAAGAAGAGACAGTCTGAAAAGGTATAGGATCTCCTGCTTGAGCAGGGAGCTGGACTGAAAGACCTCCAAGGTCCCTTCCAGCTCTATTCTGATTGAGTGATGTTTGATGCAAGCCTATTCGCCTTTCAGCTTGAATATGGACTATTGCTTACTACATTCTTTACAGGTATGACCCACAAAGGTGGGGGTGGGGGTGTTTTTTATTGGATCAGTGGAAAATAAGTTGGAAAAATCAGAAAGTGAATGTTGCAATGTAAGTAAAACGTTACGGTATGTTTTCTACTACGCTCAGGGCTGTTTTCAGAACACATTGAGCAAATCAAATCTATATTATGGTCATAGACAAATATAAATAAATAGAGCAAAATTTACAGAGTTTATATTCCCCTTCCATTTTTTGCCTATCATTCCTCCATTCTTCCCCTTCCTCCCCCTAAAAAGTAAATAGGAAGGAACAAATTCTCATTTTACATATTCTTATTCATCCCGATTCTAGAAAACTTGCTTGGTAAACTTTTTTGGCCAAACTCCTCCAATCCTGGAGCATAAAAACAACATTTAGTTTAAAGCACCATATCCAAACACCTCTAGTACCAGCATTTTTTCTCATTACTGCTATTATTTTCTTTCTCTGCTCCAGAAGAATTTGATTCTTGGAATGTGATGTTTTGCTAAAAGAAGCTTAAAGTAACAGAGTTAGAGGTGTGTGGGTGTGTATAAGAGAGAGAGAGAGAGAGAGAGAGAGAGAAGGAAATGGGATGGGATGGGATCGGATCGGATGGGATCGGATCGGATCGGATCGGATGGAAGGAAGGAGAGGGAACAGAACAGAATACAATACAGTAGGACTATGGGATTTCCTCCACTTGTTAATTAGCTAATTGCTAATGCAGTAAACTTTCACACATGTCCTTTCCAAATGAGAAATTTCAATATATTGCATGTGGTTTATTTAATTTATATAGCTGCCCAACCAAGTGCCTGGGTTTTCCCACTCTGTTGCTGCAAGGACAGCAATAGCTGCCATAAACACTAAACAGAATAGTAAAAATTGTCAGCCTTTTGTAAGTGCTGCAAAAATTCTTTAGCTCCTTCTGGATAAAATTGTCCTGTTCAGAATTTGGTGAAGTCCTAACATTTTGTCTAAGCCATACTTTGGAGATACTACAAGTTCAGTTTCTGATTACTGCAATAAAGTAAATAGCGACACCTAAGATTTTTTTTGGTTTCACATTGCATATAAAATTTATGTTTATACTATGCTTAGTGTGCAATAGTTATTTCTAAAAACCCATAACGTATATACTTCAATTAAAAATACTTTGTTGTTAAAAAATGCTAAATCTGAGCCTTTGGCAAGTTGTAATCTTTTTGCTGATGGAATGTCTTATAAAGAAACCTCACAATACCTGTGAAGTGCAATAAAGAAAAGCATAATAAAATGAGGTATGCCTGTCTTTGCAGTCAGGGACTTGGCTATAAATGTTTCCTATTACATATTATTCAGTCAGTTAATGGTGGGTTTAATTCCTTTGGTCAGAGAAAGCAAAGGACTGCGTTCTGAACTATATAGTTTATTTTCTATAGAAACATAAAAGTGATTTTGTTCTTTAATTTCACTGTTCTTGCGAGCATTTTATTCCTTTGAACAACTTGTAGAGATATTGCATGTTTATGCTAAAATTTAAATAACTCTAGTTTGGCTATTTGTTAGAGTCAGGATGTGATAAATAGCAAGGATCTGTTTGTTTAAAACCTGGCACATATAAAGGGACATAATTTTCCATTAAACAGGTTCATTGTCCAAAGACAACACTGATAGTAACTAGGGCTCCTTAGTTGTTTAGTTACTTTTCCAGAAGCCTAGTATACATATAGTACTTAGTACACTATGGCAGTGGTCACCAACCAGTGGTCTCTGAGAAAATTTTGGTGGTCCGCAGAGAAATCTTTGCATTTCTCTCGAGGAGCCCAGCCAAAATTCCCACACCGCTCGCGCTTCAGCGCTTTGAGTCTCAGGAACAGGATGGGGTCCTTCAGGCAGTTAGCTTGGCTGCTTGTTAGCGGAGAGAAGCGCCCGGGGTCAACTCTAGCTTTGCTGTCCATTGCAGCTAGAAATCTCAAATACGGCCAAGGTTGAAGGTTTCTCTTGTAGCCAGCCCAGACACTAGATCGGCCCCCTGCAAACTCTTGTCTCTCAAGGAGCGCTCTCTGAAGTGGCGTGGGAAACTTAGGCATCCGGAATGGACAGCAAAGCTAGGGTTGACTACGGCTGCTTCTCTCTGCTGTAGTGCTTCCTGGACGCAGTTTACCGCTCCAAGCCCCAAGCGAGGGGTGCCTTGGTGCTGCCAGCTGGCGCAAATATACCATGGCGAAGGCGGAATGCTGATGCTACGCAAATGCAAGTAGCACTTCGCTCCCACACCTTTCAGCCATTACCACTGCCACTTCGGCCCACTTGGGCTGCCCACCCCCCCACTGCAACAGCACCATTACCTCGTTCTAGCCCGGAAGGGCTCCGGTCCTTTTGCACATTGTACCACCTGCAAAGTTGCACATTGCACGTGCCACCCCTATGGCAGAGATTTCCAGCCCCACCACGGGCCGGTCCCATATTCCAGAGCTGTATTAGTCACAGGACTGTACTGGAGCAGCTCCTCCACCCGGGTGCGCTGGCCTGCCAGGGAGCTCCCCTGCAGGCCGGTGTACCCACTGCTCCGAGATGACCAAAGGGCTAGTCCTGTGAGTACTACAACTCTGGAACATGGGACTGACTTTCCCACCAATGTCAACAAGCCACTGTCAGTCTGCCCATCTTTCTTTTCATTCATTCAGCTTGACCAAGCTTCTTGAGAGAAGGAACACAAAAGAAGTTTCCAGGCTGTGTGCCTGGACCAGGCGCTTTCTCTTGGGCCTCCTACCCGGAGGCCTCGCAAAAGCAGACAGGTAGGCCCAAAAGGCAGCTGAGCCTTCCCCACCTCAGTGGTCTGCAGGATTTAAAATTATGCATTTGGTGGTCCCTGAGGTCCAAAAGGTTGGAGACCTCTGCACTACGGTGCATATATATGTATATCTAGGCATCCTAATATATGTATACCGAGGTGCTGAGCAAATACTAGCTCTTTGTTTATGTCACCTGGAATCATAGATCAACATACTCATTTTACACAGTAGTGGTAATCATATCAAACAGTACATTTATTTATTTAGCATATGGCATATCATATATGGACTAGCAATATAAATTCAACTAGATTAGAATAGAATAGAATAGAATAGAATAGAATAGAATAGAATAGAATAGAATAGAATAGAATAGAATAGAATAGAATAGAATAGAATAGAATTTTTTATTGGCCAATTGTGTGATTAGACACACAAGGAATTTGTCTTGGTGCATATGCTCTCAGTGTACATAAAAGAAAAGATACGTTCCTCAAGGTACAACATTTACAACACAATTGATGGTCAATATATCAATATAAATCATTAGTAGAACCCAATAAAATATAAATGTAAAAAAGATCTATGTTCAAATATCAGTGTCTAGGCCATCTAACCATTGAAGCTTAGCATTGTTTAAATTTAAAAAGAAACCAGATACGGGACCAGTATATGCCCTCGGCTTACAGCCTGTTATGATATGGTCAATAGTTTGATGTGAGATCCCATAGTCACACTGAGGGGGGGATACTATGCCCCATTTATACAGAGCATCCTGGAAGATGCCATGTGAGATGTGAATCCTATTCAAGTTTGTCCGTTGCCGACATGGTAGTTCAAAGTTTTTTTTATGGAGTCATTTATATATAAGTCTTCCTATCACTGGGCATTGACTTTCCATTGACTTTTCAGTGGAATTCCAATTCCGTTGGGCAGATGTGCAAATCCAGGGGTTTCCATGGACCGGCACCAGGTTGCGCAAACAAGTGAAGCCCCATCCGTTGGATGCAGGCAGGATGCAAAACCATGCCTCCTCCGGTCCATAGAAAATCATTTCTCCATGGGACCAGTCCCTGGTGGCCAAAAGGTTAGGGGCCGCTGTGTTGAACTGTTTTGGGATAATCAGAACTGATGCTCATAAACTGGGTTCCAATATATTTGTAATAATTTTAAGGGAATAACCTATAGTTAGTTATAAACTATGAGGGTAGCAAGCCAGATCAAGGTGATTGATAGATATGAATATCTGAAGATCCGTAAGCAAAAGTATAATCTCTATAAGTTTATAAAACATGACATGCAACACTGAATCCTTTCCCCTTTTAAGGAGATTTATGAGAGCATAATCTATTTTTGTGATTCTCTGATAGAACTTAACAGCTGATTTTAAAGACAAGTAATCATGCATTTAATAGTATCTCTCTTGCTTTTTTAACTAATCTAAATTCCCTTAATGCTGTTCTTTGAAGCAGGAAATCACAGGAATCTTGCTAAGATTATTTTATAACGGCTCAGCTACAATAAACATTGCTGTGATCAATTCTGTCATCGTTTTGAAGGAAGCCTCTTTTTTGGCATGTACTTTCTTGAAATGACAAAAAAAAAAAGGCTGTGTAGCAAGGATAAAAAATAAAGCTTGAAAAATCCATTCTCCTGCTGAGCCAGCTGATTGCAAAGGCACATAGCAATTGAGGTCAGTGCATGCTAGGACTAGAAAATTGAGGTCTTTGTTTTATGTGTGTTTTGGGCCAATGCCATTGTGTTAAACTTACTGAATAATAGGCAGGCACTAGAAACATGTATTTTTCTAGCATTCTTAACGTGGTACTTCTGCTGTTTTTGCCAAAGAAATAAATTTTTACAGTGTGCAATAGTCTTTCAGACAGTCATCGAAAATATCACTAAAACTTTAAAACTCTTCTCCATCCACTCCAACCAGCAGTGCAGTAGCTTGAATTTTGAGGCAAGTAATAAAGGTTACAATACTCAACCAGTACAGAGAGATAGAAAAAAATATGTATGTGTAAATACCAGTTCCAGGAACAATATGGATCCATTGAATTTTTTGTAGAAGTACCCGAAGGCTGATATGCAAGCCTGTAAGATAACTTTTCTACCTGGTTGACGATGGTGGCCATAGTAACATATCTGAAGCCATTAGTTTGGAAAACTAGCTTAAATGTTACTAAGCTTGTAGTTGTTGGAGGCAGCCTCATCTGTTGTTTATGTATCTATCTTATTTATTTCTATTTCAGCTCTAATATCGGAAGTGGAACATAAGTTGGTGTATTATACCAGGTTAAAACTAATTAGTTCAACCTTGTCTCTATTGACCAACAATATTTTTCTAGAACTGCAAATGCGAATCTTTCCCAGTCTTACATGAAGTCACCAAGGGCAGTACTTGGGACCCGAGAGTGGAAATATTTGAAATAAAGCATTTTGAAAGATAATTTGGAAGGGAATTAAACATATGACTTGCATATCTCCTCTTAAAATTTCACTTTTTGAGTACGAATATGTCTCATTCATTTATAAACAAGTGCATATTTATTACCATTGCTTCTATTTTGTCTTATATCATTTCAGGAATCTTGTCCGAATACAAGAATCTTGCATGTTTTACAAAATGTAGCATGGATTCTCTTGTTTGTTGTATTTAATGATGTTGCCTGTCCAGGCTTAGACACTGTGAAAACAATGCACTGCAGCAATTACTATTAATGTATATTTTAACAATCAAAATTGATCATCAATTGTGTTGTAAATGTTGTACCTTGATGAACGTATCTTTTCTTTTATGTACACTGAGAGCATATGCACCAAGACAAATTCCTTGTGTGTCCAATCACACTTGGCCAATAAAATTCTATTCTATTCTATTCTATTCTAAAATTAGATAAGTGGATGTTCTATATGGGTCTCTCCAGGACAGAGCAGTAGGAAAATAAAGGATCAAAGTAATATCTACAAATAGATTTTTTTTTCCTTTGCCCTATTGTAAAATTAGCATTTAGAATATTAGATAATAGCTTGGATTTTTTTTTAAAAAAATTACTACCTGCTGCAATAACTAAATGTTTTTGTCTTCATTGTGAAAGTTTATTTCATAATTAATTACTCTTTCATTGCAACAAAACGACTTTTATGCCAGTTTTAGCAGGTAGATATTGACTTTTCAGAAGTAAATTTGGAAATCTGGAAAACATTCAGTCTGTAATTTCCTTTTGCAACATAATTATCCCCCGGGAGACGATCCAAGCATTCTACTAAGATTAAACTCTGACAAAAGTATGATTGAAGATTATGGTAGATATATTATTGCAGTAGCTGCAAGTATTTTCCAGTACTGAGAGCAAAAAAAGAAACATGGCATTTTTGTATTTAAATCAAATTAATAGTCATAGATATGTTAGGTCATTCTGGATAGCCATTTAAAACTTTCCCAACATCTGCTTCATGAGAATGTAGAGAAGAGAAGTGTGGCCTTAGACTTTGTCAATATACTTGGTTTATTATAGGTCACCTCTTAGTAGAAGAGGGCTTAAAAACTATATGAGCGTATGTGCCAGATGACATGTCAGACTCAAAGTTCTGTGGCACTACACTGGAGATACTGGACTTTGCCTGGGTAATGTTGTAATATTGTGTTTCTCAAGGTCAGCAATTTTAAAATGTTTGGACTGCAACTAGCTGGCTGGGGGATTCTGGGAATTGATGTCCATACATCTTAAAGTCACCAAGGTTGAGAAACACTGCATAATACATAAAAAGGAGAACAAATATTGCTGCTAAAATCAGACAACACACCAACATTTGCTATCATGATCAATGATAAATAACAAATGTTTTCTGATTATTTTGTAAAATATCTAGATATTAAAATATAGGCATGTCTCATTTACAAATCTGCTATATGCAGTTCATAAAATTTAATAAACTGGAAGTTTCATCTAGATTAATTAGGTCTCTCTGGGATAGGTTAATTATGATATTGTTTCCTCTGAAATCACAGAGGAGAGCAACAGCATATCTGAATCAGGTACAGTAAATGAAGCTGTACACATAAAATGTTCTTTCGCAAATTTCAAGTTTATCTCGAAAAATTGGCCAGAGGTGCCTTCTTTCAGCTGACGTGTACCTGTTTCTGTACTATTTTTTCCTATTCTAATGTAGCAATACTAATAACATAACTCATGACTTTATCATCAACTTTGATTCAGAAGTTACAGATTAATGGATCAGTATGAATCGGTCACTTAGATCTATTTTTTTTAAGGTAGCACTGTAGCACCATCTTGTGAAAGCTTTCTACTTAAAAATTACAATTGAAAGAACTTAATGCACGTAATGATTAAGTAAACTTGTACTGCATAATCTTGCCTGTTTATGCAGAAGCAAGTAATAAGTTCAATATATTTTCAAAATGTGTTTTTAGTTATGTTGAGAACATCTTTTTCTCAAGATTTAGGGCCTTTGCAGTCCAGTCAATCACTTTCTTAAAGTTAATTTACTTTAAACAAGTAACAATTTGTCAATTCTGTGTTAGAATGAAAAAGAAACAACAACAACAATATTAACTTGGCCAATTTAGCTGTTTTGCACCATTTCAAAAGCATTTGGATCCTTTAAGAAAATAAAGTAAAGGAAGACAAATGTGATATCTTGACTAAGAATTTCTCTATTTCTTGCTGTTCTAGGCAGCTCCTCAGATGTTTACATAGACATCTAAGGTTTCTGGACTGTGAAATTAGCTGTTCTCGGTAAAATATGACACAGCTAAATTTGTACAAAGCTAACTTCCTTTCTTTTCTTTTTTTCCCAGAAAACTCCAAGTTCAATTCTACAATTGTGACAGCCATATATCCCTTTCAAGGACAGCAGCCTGGAGATTTGACTTTTAACGCTGGAGACAAAATCAAGGTCACCACAAAAACGGATTCCCAATTTGATTGGTGGGAAGGAAGTTTACACGGCAGGACTGGCATTTTTCCTGCTAATTATGTAACACTGAACTAAAGTATTTACTTAAAAATGGCCTTATACTTTCGATTGATAACCTTTTCTTAAGTAAACATAAGACTGATCATTTTATACTTTTTTGATTCAGTTGAATGTGGGCTCCTGTAGGAAAGATCCATTAAAGCACTCTTGTCATGGTCTTAATTTCCACTGCAGCCAGTGGTGAAATGTAAAATCTGTTACTACCGGTTCTGTGGGCGTGGCTTGGTGGGGGGATAATGTGACTGGGTGAGCGTGGCCAACTTTTTTTTTTTTTAAAGCATTTTTTCTACAACCTGTTCGGCCAAAGAGGTGGTAGAAAAAATGCTTTTAAAAGGCTCTGACGATCCCAGCTGAGCCGCACGATTATCAGAGGCTTTTTTTTTTACTTTTAAAAGCATTTTTTCAGCCAAAGAAAAAATGCTTTTAAAAGTTAAAAGAAACCCTCTGATGATCACGCAGTTCAGCTGGGCATTGGGGGGGGGCAGGGATTTTTGCTACCGGTTCTCCGAACCACCCGCCGCCTTCGCTACCAGATCAGGCGATCCAGTCCGACCAGGAGCATTTCACCCCTGACTGCAGCCCTCTGTTTTACAGAAAGGAGATTGTAAAGAACAGAAGAGTCACATACTGTATGTCTCTTATATTCAGTTTTCCATTCTAAAGCTAGATATTGCATTGGAGAGGGATATGGAAACACTGTTGGATTTTGTGGAATTCCCCTATTTTGTTCCATGCTGCTGTTGGCAGAGGAAATAAGGCTGCTAGAGATCCATAAGGGCTCTTCTATTTATGTGGATCAGGCTTGTTTTACAGGATCACTCTTATCATATTTTTCAAGCTTTTTTAGAAAATAAATTCAAAAATAATATTTTTCATAAATTTTAATGCCTTTCTATAATGAACAAAGCATAGAACTAATTGGAATGAACTACACGACAGGTGCTGCATTTAATATATTGTGTGTTTAATATGGTCTCATTACTAATTCAAAATCCAACCTTAAATTATTTTCGCCAAGGGTCTTCTGTATTTCTTCTGAACAAAAAAAGTTTTCATATTAGGTACTGTGTTTAAGAATGTAAATGTTATTCCTTTGGATTTAGTTTAAATTGCTGTTTGTATTTCTTATATCTAAGCTAATAAATCATGATGAGTAAAAGAAGAATCAAACCATCTTATATTGTTATATGTGTGACAAACATTTGCACTGATCTTGATCCATGTGCCTTTCTCTGAGCATTTCCAATAAGAACTCACAGTTTCTCTGCTAAGCTCCAAGACACATCTTTTAGTTGTTCCTCATGATGTGTAGGCCAAGCTTCATTATTTGGTTTATGTAAAATGTGTTGTCTGTTTTTAATTAACATACAAAGCAAGAATTCATAGAAAATTATGTACTCTAATTCAAAGCCATAAAACAGGAGACAAAATAGCAGCAAAACCATTGCAGGCAAGAGGAACACAACAGCATAGTTTCAGCTGAACTCATGCATGAATAAGAAGTCTTCTGTACAATGTGTAAGACCTGGGAAGGGAAATGGAGGTCGGAATTTTTCTATCCATTTGCTATTTGCCGGACGTGTCTCCCTCAAGATGGCATTTTCTCTAGAGATGAAGGAATGCATGGTCAATTATATAAGAGAGAAGGTGATCCATCAGCATCCAGGTTCTAAGATGTGCAAACTTTCTCAGTTCAAGCACAGCAATATTCTGGCACCCAGGGCAGCTCTCTGACAGCATGCAGTCAGGATTGTTTCTCCTTTAATGCATGAGCTGCAACTACCATATAAACCTTATTGCAAGAGTCCAAGCTTAAGCCTACCAGTGTCATTGTGGCCTGCCTATACAAGGATGGTTACAGATTGAAAAAAAGCATTTCCTTTGAAAAAGCATTCCTTGTTCCTTCACTAGTAGCATTAACTCCGTAAGCACAGAATAAATGACCATTCTTTTAGAAAAATAACAGTTTCACTCAACGAAGGTGATCTTCCTGATATCAGGAGTGTCTCTTAATTTGTCAGGCTTCAGCTTCAACTTTTACTGACCCATGTTTTACCAGTCCACCACAATCACCAGTTTCCTCTCTGTGTCATTGGGGTACTGACAACAGTTCATACCAATGTCTTTTAATCGTTGTTCTATAGCAATATAAGCCACACAGACGATAAATCAGAACCCCGAAAAGCCCAAATCATTTATCCTTTATAGTTCTGTAGTTCCACTGGGGAGTGGAAGCAGAGAATGCGAGTCTCATGGCTTGCCGTGCCCTTCCAGCAAGAGGAGTTCAAAATTGTAAAAATTGAGTTAATTTAAGCAATGTGCAGGAGGAAATGCAGTATATGAGTGTAAAGGTTAAGCTTGTCTGTATGTAATTGTGTATCTGTGTGCGTGCTCATTTGTGCATAATATTCCTTCAGGCTCAAAACAGGAGGGAGGTAAGGTATAATTTTTCTATTGCCTGTTATCCTTGCAACATTCTTGTAATGGCTACAAAATTGGAGTTAACAATTTCTGATTGGGATCAAGAAGTGCTTAGGCCCATAATACTGAAAAGCGATACTGCTTAATTGACTGATTGCCATGTCAATCTCCTGTGCACATTCTTCAGTATCAGTTTATTTAGAAAACTAAATGCAGTTCATTTTGGAAATGGTGTCTTGTTTCACATTGCTTCTTACTCTCTTTGGCAGATTCTTTGTGTATTAAAGCACCTACCGGTAATCTGTTTCCTTCCTTCAAGATTTTTAAAACTAACCCCCTACCCTGAGTTATAAACCAATGCCATCATCCTGGCTTTAATTGGTTGCTTGTCATCTATCATATTCTGACAAATACATATAAAAAAAAAGAACTCAACAAATATGTTGTGGGTCACTTAAGAGTTGTGGGTCATTCACTTTGTATATGAGCTTTTAATTAACGTCAAATCTTGGGCCAGCAAATGTCCATGTAGCACCACTAGACATGCTGCGTGGAGTTGTAAACAGAATGTAGTGAATCTACTGATGTTTCTCTTGGCTGTGGATTAATTAACAACAACAACAAACCTACACATCTCAAAAATAATGAATGGCATTTCCATTCATTTTGGCAGTAAACAGCTTGCATAAGGTATGTTGTGTAGCTGGCCATTAATTATGTTTCTAAGCTTCTCCTGTTCTGAATATTTCATCTGCCAGTGTACTGTACTTTGGTTCACCAATCTAGCTTTTTAATTCCCAGCATATAGTGTCATTATGAAATAATGCTTGTTTTGTATTTAGCTGATATCCTTTCATTTTCAAGCTAGGTCGCCATTTTAACGACATTGTATGGACTAAAATAATTAACTTAATATGCTGCAGTGTTTATCTTAAAATTATTTTGTATTTTTATTGCTTTAATATACAGAAAAGGAAAGAGAAAAGTATGTGTGTATCACACATAGAGAGAAAATCATTTAGCACAAGACTTAATTCAACCTTGACCACACAGAATAGTATTGATCAGTTTTTCCATTGCAGTGCTAGAGATCCAGTTCATAACAAAAAGCAAATACATATTGATGATTCAGGTCTGCAAATTTGGTGCCCATCTTTTCAGTGTTGAAGAGCAATTCTTGCTGCCACCATGTTTGATAAATCATTGATATCTGATACAATTCCAAGTTTCGGGTATGTAATTCAAGAATACATTCAGATGTTTAAAATGCATTGATCAAAACATTAAAGCAAAGCATGGAAATAATGGGGCAAGACTATATCAAGACAAAGTATCACCTAACCTACTTTACACATCTAACATGGTGCGAATGAGAGCTAATCCTTTTTAAATAGTATCCAGGATGCCAATAAACATAAAAGAAACATGTTAATTACTTAGTCAGATCTTAAAGTCACCAAAACCTAATAGTCTTTAAGAACCATAGCTATTGGTTGATTTGTCAATATTTTATTTATTAGATTTATATGTCACTTTCTGTTCAGAGGCTAAACTATTCTATTCAAAAGTATACTGTACATGTGCTGGATGAAATCAGTGAGCAAACTTACAGTTTTCAAAGTTTTTTTCTGTTTAGGAGAACATCTCTTTTCCAAGTCACATTAAACATAGTTTAGGGTTGATCTTCCAAATTAATTATATTTTTTAAATCGAAATTGTCAAAAAGAAAAACTTTTGTTCATTATTGGTCCGAAAGAAGTAAGGGTTAGGCACTGCAAACTGCGCTAGCTGTAAAATTTGGAATTTACCTTAAACAATTTGGAACCTTTAACCTTTTCAAAATTTGGTAACTAAAATTTTGGGTCATATTATTAAGTGTTATTTATTTGTTTGTTTGATTTTTTGTTAAATGTATTTGTTGCCCATCTCATCAGGGAGCTACTCTAGGCAGTTTTACAACAGTAAAATGGCTTAAATGCAATTAAACATTTTTTAAGTTACAGTACCTGTTTATAGATTCATTCCATTCCATTGCTTAAGTAATTATTATTAAGCAATGTTTTCGTATTGTCAAGCATAAGAAACAGAAACAAAAATAGAGCTCAAAGCACTAAAAATTTATTTCATGCTACCTATACACAAGAATCTGATCTACTAACAGTCAAGCCATGGTGGCACGAGATAAGAGTCGGTGGAATTCACTGTTTGACTTAGATCTCTTGTGGAAACGTAATGATTCCAAATTGATGATGTATTTGACCCTCCTTCGGGCTCCACCCAATTATCTCCTACACCTATTTGCTACTAATCCAATTCTGGATGTGGATTAGAATTTTAAAGCCTTAGCTGGCTAAAACAATGTTTCTCAGGCTTACAGCTTTAAGATGTGTGGGACTTCAACTCCCAGAATTCCCCAGAAAGCCTACCTTTATTTTAATTTTCATCTTTCATATTTTTATTATATTCTTAATTTTTTTTAAAAACGTATTTTGGCTAATTATCGTCCAGTCTCCAATCTTCGCTTTCTGGCGAAGGTTGTAGAGAGTGTGGTGGCTTGGCAACTCCCCCAATATCTGGAGGAAACTGTTTATCTAGACCCGTGCCAGTCCAGCTTCAGGCCTGGGTACAGCACAGAGACGGCTTTGGTCGTGTTGGTTGATGATCTCTGGAGGGCACGGGACAGAGGTTGTTCCTCTGTTCTTGTCCTGTTAGATCTATCAGCGGCGTTCGATACCATCGACCATGGTATCTTGCTGCGGCGGTTGGAGGGCTTGGGGGTAGGAGGCACCGTCTTACGGTGGTTCTCCTCCTACCTCTCCGACCGCTCGCAGACGGTGTTGACAGGGGGGCAGAGATCGACCCCTAGGCAACTCACTTGTGGGGTGCCGCAGGGGTCGATTCTCTCACCCCTCTTGTTCAACATCTATATGAAGCCGCTGGGAGAGATCATCCGTGGTTTCGGTGAGCTGTCAGTTGTATGCTGACGATACTCAATTGTACATCTCCACCCCGAACCACCCCAACAAAGCCGTCGATGTGATGACTCGGTGTCTTGAGGCCGTTCGGGTCTGGATGGGGACGAACAGGCTCCGACTCAACCCTCTGTAGGGCCTCTATAGCTCAGACTGCTAATGCAGTCTTAACAGCAGCTGCCTGCAATTACTGCAGGTTCTAGTCCCACCAGGCCCAAGGTTGACTCAGCCTTCCATCCTTTATAAGGTAGGTAAAATGAGGACCCAGATTGTTGGGGGCAATAAGTTGACTTTGTATATAAATATACAAATAGAATGAAGACTATTGCTAACATAGTGTAAGCCGCCCTGAGTCTTCGGAGAAGGGCGGGATATAAATGCAAATAAAATAAAAAAATAAATTAAAAAACCCATCCAAGACGGAGTGGCTGTGGATGCCGGCGTCCCGGCACAGTCAGCTTACTCCACTGCTGACTGTGGGGGGCGAATCGTTAGCCCCCAGGGAATCGGTGCACAATTTAGGCGTTCTCCTGGATGCACGGCTGTCTTTAGACCATTTGACAGCCGTCGCCAGGGGAGCTTTTAATCAGGTTCGCCTGATTCGCCAATTACGCCCTTTCCTGGACCGGGACGCATTATGCACGGTCACTCATGCCCTCATCACTTCCTGTCTGGATTACTGCAATGCTCTCTACATGGGGCTCCCCTTGAGGAGCACCCGGAGGCTCCAACTGGTGCAGAATGCGGCCGCGCGGGGGATTGAGGGAGCTCCTCGTAGCTCCCATGTAACACCTCTCCTGCGCAGGCTGCATTGGTTGCCGGTGGTCTTCCGGGTGTGCTTCAAGGTGTTGGTTATCACCTTTAAAGCACTCAATGGCATTGGACTGGGATATTTACGGGACCGCCTGCTGCCAACAGTTACCTCCATTGTCCGGTACATCCAGTGCGCGCCCACAGGGAGGGTCTTCTTAGGGTGCCGTCGGCTAGTCAATGTCGGCTGGCGGCCCCCAGGGGAAGGGCATTCTCTGTGGGGGCCCCAGCTTTATGGAATGAGCTGCCGGTGGGACTCCGTCTCCTCCCTGATCTCCGGACCTTTAAACGCGAGCTCAAGACTTTCTTTTTTCACCAAGCGGGGCTGGCCTGATTGATTTTAGTATGGGGGGGTTTAGTGGGTTTTAATAGGGTTTTATTAAGGTTTTAGTTTTTGATAAATTTTAGCTAATATTTTAAGTATACAGCGATTGAATCAGTTTTTTAAACTTCATATTTTATTTTTATTTGTTAGGTTTCTTGTCGTTTTATTGGCTGTACACCGCCCTGAGTCTTTGGAGAAGGGCGGTATAAAAATATGAATAAATTATTATTATTATTATTATTATTATTATTATTATTATTATTATTATTATTATTATTATTATTATTATTATTAATTTATATATTAAAAAGGGCCTTCTCAATGTTAGCACCCTAAGTGGGTATCTTGAACAATTTTACTGATTGTGTTCTTTTTATGGCATCAAATCTGAATGTTCCTTGTTGGCAAAAGGCATTTTAAATATTTCTAAAGGAGTGTTTTGTTTGTGTTCTACTTAAAACATTTTCTAAACATTTTCTTTGCAACCCCGTTATTATCTTATATTTGTTTCTTAATAAACCATTCCACAAGTGTGGGGTTGTTGATTTTTCCTTAGTGTTTAACAAGCTGTGTTGGCCTCTAGGGGAACAAAATATTTAATACAAGCCTCAAGGGTGTGATATTAATAGTGCTTGCTTTGACAACCTGACATACACTCGTTATTGATTAGACTCGCGGTAGATTGTGCTAACTGAAATGCTGTATTTAAGTAGCATCTGTGGGCTAGCCAGATGCAAAAGCTGAAACACTATCTAAACACAGTTGACTTTGAAAGTAAATAATCTGGTGGGTGGCCCTCACAACTGTCAGCACTCATTATTCCTTGCAACATAAACAGAGCTGTCAAACACAATTTGTCACAACATTCAACACTAGGCTTTTCTTTGCAGGTAGGAAGGTTTCTACAGTTATGTAGGTTGTGCATCTTTCTTTCTCCTTTAATGCAATAGTCCTTCAGTGAAAATGTAGTTACAAATAGCCACTTAGTTGAAAAAGCTCTGCTGCTTACATTACTAGCCGCTTTTAATTATATTGTAAGTTATAATTTGCTTTAACAATACTGTTTGTTACATGGGCGGCAGCAGACATATTATAAAATCACATTTTACAATCTCTCAGTTAATACCACATGATAATCCAAAATTAAACAAGCCTAATGTATGGATTCAGCTTTTTGACTCTCAGTGGCAATAAATAAGTTTACTATTTAATTAGTATTCCATGCTATAAGTAATTGTTTTTATTTAAGCAAATAATTTATCCCACAAATTATAGGAGAATATCCTGGACCTGTAAAGCCATGCATAATACTCTACCTAAATAAAAAAATACAACTTTCATTGCAGAATGATTATGAGAATGACTGTGAGATGTCTATATGGCTTTCATCCTAAGAATATGCTGTATTCTTAATTTTCTTCACTTGCCATAGCAAGATACAAGATGCTCAGCTTAGCCCTTGCTCTTAAAACCAGTTAAAACTCTGACAAATCAGATACTAAATTACACCTAGCCCAGGGGTATCAAAATGGTGGCTGGATGCGTCACGCCATGCCCACCCCCACGAAGGGAAAAATATTACAATACGTCACGTGATGTCAACGTGACACCGCAAGTTTGACATCTGTGCGGCCATTTCTCAAAGCATGCATTCTCCATATGCATTTTGCAATTTTATTCCTACTCACCACGCCTCACTTAGGAGATGCAAACAGTGAAATCCACTAGAAAAATCTAGAGTCCCTTATGTGCCTTATCAAGATTGCAAGCATCAGTTTCACCAAATATCTCAGTATTATTACATTCCCACAAAAAATAGGAGAATTGGCAGTTCTTGCAAACCCCAGCTGTCCAAAACACCCATAATTCTCAAAGCAACCTCATGGCCTTGTTTTATTTTCATAATTAAATATATTTTATTAAAAAGAACGTGGGAATGGAAAAATGTTCTTTTTTTCAAATAATAACTGTGGGAAACTAAGATGGGAAATAAGCAGCGGAGAACTTTGGTGCAATAATACTAAATTCTATGAAGGCACAATAATTTATATATTCCTTTTTATTTATAGGGACATCCTTTGCATGGGCATTTAGGTGCCCTGTGCTAAAAAAAAAAAAAAGAGAGAAAAAATAAATAAATAAACAGCTTTCCAAAACAGAGTCTTTAAAATCTACCTCAGGTCACTCAGTAAAGCTGGAAACTGCCCTTGGTTTTCAAGCTTATTTAAACTGATGATTAATTGTTAACAGATACAGATGGATTTGATCTGTCAATCTGGGTTGAATTAGCCTGTAGAATTACCTTCTATTCAATCTGCATTGCAGATGATGTGATGCAGCTTTTCCTAATTTGTGGTCCTCAAGAGGTACAGGGCTACAAGTCCAACACTCTCTAATCAAAGTGGCCACTGATTCCCAGTAGTGGAATTCTGCCAGAGAGCAAAACGAGAAACGGGTTTGGGAGAAACAATTTTTTTGCATTAATTTAGCAGTTTTTAGATGCCATTTAATTTCCCTTCCTGTAAAAGATAAATTGTTCCAAAATGAATTTTCAGTATTGGCATTATTAGTAACATGCCAAGAATCTGCTTAACCCAAACTTCTCAAGTCCAGGTGCTCTCCAAATGTATTAGGCTTCATCTTAGAGAATTCTGGTCCCCATAACTTTATTAGGGAGTTGAAATCTAACATATCTAAAATATACAGTACTAGGTTAGAAAAGGTTGATTTAATCAATTACACGTTGAAACTGGGCATTCCAGAAGAAGCTGCTAGATATTGCAAACCCAGGCAGGACCAGAATAATTGCAGTAGAAGATTCCCATTCTCGTCACATTATTAGTTGCTTCTCTTGAGATTCTGTGTATTTAGCATCTAAGACAAATGTCAGCTGGAACAAAACATACATTTTGCAGCGAGTGGTGACAAAATCCAATATCAACAATGTTTTGGATGCCATCCAGATTCCTATAAAATGATTACTGTATTTACCCCAGCATAACCCCGAGTGAACACAAAAGGATATCCTTGCTTGTTGTCAAGGTTATCAGACATCACTCTGCTTTGGATAATATTACACATGGAAGTTCTGTAGATTTAGGAGGGGGAAGCCCTAGGGTGACATTTATCTAGTTTTTTTAAAAAAATGACAGAGGTTTATTCAGATATTGTGAATAAATGTCAACTATTCAACATTACAGCAAGAATGATACAAATGATAAAACGTTTCCCCTAAATTCTGCTACTGATGCTGGCCTGAGAATGAATGTAGGTTGACTGACTACATAGGATTGCTCTATAAAATGCCAGCATCCAATGCCACAATGCCATAGAATAGAGTTAGTGATAGGGGCACTAGTTTATTAAAAGAACCATTTAAAAAAATCATTTTGATGCTTATGTTTCTAAACATTTGCAGAATGAAAAAGAGAGAAAACCCTTTGTCTTTGAGGAAACTATTTTGCACATTCACACAACAGTTTTCGTTCACAAAGATAAGCAATGGATAATTATGTAAGAAAATGATAATAATGTATTTGTGGAAAAATGATAATAGTTTAAATTGAAGTGAAGAAAGAAGAAACAATAAAATGATGGAGCCAGGAAGAAAACACCAAGACGTTACACGGAAGGAATTGCTGATGTTTTAAATGTATGTTTGTCTATAAAATAAAAAACTTTTTAAAAAGTTTTCTTTCACAAATGGGATGTTTTCTTCTTTGGAGTAGGATGGTATAAATCACTTTTCCTGAATCTCAATGTACTTCTCTATAGTAGCTAAGGCTAATCTTGGTGATGGGCAACACCTTATAAATGCTTTGTCAAGTTGTCTACGTGATACCCATAAGGCAGCACATCTTCAGTTTCTGATGTTTCCATTTCATTCTGAATTCATAGTGTCTTGAACGATGCCCTGGCATTTCTCATTTCTTTCCTGCAAAGGGGTTCTTGGTTTTCTATTATGACATAACAATTGTCAGGATCAGAATCATATGTTACATTGCAATTCAGAAGGTTTATTGCTCAAGCTTATACAAAAGACTCTAGTCAACTAAAGTTCATACTAAATTGACACCAAGTAAGGGTCAACAGACAGGGATGCTGTGGCTCAGTGGCTAAGATGCTGAGCTTGTCGGCAGTTCAATGGTTCGAATTCCTAGTGCCGCGTAACAGGGTGAGCTCCTGTTATTTCTCTCAGCTTCTGCCAACCTAGCAGTTCGAAAGCATGTAAAAAATGCAAGTAGAAAAATAGGGATCACCTTTGGTGGGAAGGTAACAGCATTCCGTGCACCTTTGGTGTTTAATCATGTGGCCACATGACCATGGAGACATCTTTGGACAGTGCTGGCTCTTCAGCTTTGAAACGGAGATGTGCACTGCCCCCTAGAGTCGGGAACAACTAGCACATATGTGCGATGAGAAACTTTACCTTTACCTTAAGGGTCAACAAAATTCAAGAAGGTTGGAGTGTTTGTGGCAACATACAGATTCTAAACTGATGATATGCTTAACTCTATTCCAGATCTGCTTCCTCTTCTCCTACAGCAATACTACATAGACATCCCTTTCCTTTTATCCTGATAGCTATGTGAAGTATGTTGAGAGAGGCTGACTGACCTAAAATCCTTTGAACTTTATAGTTAATTGGGGACTTCAGACTAGATCTTCCCACACTCAGTTCAATGATATTATAACCATGATACTAAAATAGCTTTTGGTGTGCCATGCTACATATGCTAGCTTTCCAATCAAGCCCAATGGGAGAAATTCCCTCATAATTACACTGCCCATATGTCTTTGATTATAAAGGGCAGGCCTTTATTTCAGAAAGCTGTCCTTTAGATTTATTGATTTTTCAAACATTCACTTTTGTCCTTTATTTTTGTCATTTAACTTTTACTATACAAATTGTACCGCTTAATGCAGTTTGATTGCAAAAATCCTTTTTTAACAGCTGCTTTTTATCATCATGGTTATGTGCTTTTAGATATTTTTATTAAAATATGCATTTTTGTAAAAGTTTTCCTGTTTTTTTTCTTGAATTGTCCTTTGTAAAGCAAAGTTATTAATCTAAACAATTTAATTTTTTTTCTCCTTATGTACCTCTTTCAGATGTGCCCCTTTTCCTTTATTTTGTTTTCCAAAGAAATATGGTCACCATACTCATAATTTCTCCCTTTGATTTTTAGCTGAAGTAAAAGATTCTAGGGAGTTTGCAGACTGCTAAAGGGATTCCACAGGAGAGACGGAACATTCACAACCACCTTTTGACTCCCACATTACTAGCTGAAATTTAATCAGATTTCATTCCACCCAATTTTGAAAGAAATATTTCCAAGTATACTTTGGATATCAAACTGGATGAGATGCACCACTTTATATAGTATGGGATAACAAGCAACCATGTTCTCATGAAACGAAATAGGAGGCCTGAACCAAGTAGGCATGCTCTATGTTGGCATTTCACATTGTGTGTTGGATGAAATGTGTTGCGTTTCAAATTAGTACCGAGGCCAGTTTGTTTGGACTAATCACTTGACTTCTTGCCAAGTCACAGGAATCCACAGGTTGGAGGGAGATGGTCAGAGGAGCAGGTTAGGTAAAGTAGCAACAGTCTGTATTATTGAGATCATTCAATTTCATGTCCTTCAAATAACAACAGCAAGTTTTGCAAAATCTAAATTTAGGAAGAAAGTATAACTGATTTCGATACTCACTCCAAAAGTAAACCTCAGGTAACCCAACTGTTATTCAACAGGAGCGCTAATTTCTACACTGGATTTTTTTCCTACCTAATTTCCATAGAATTACTTACTTTCTGCAGTCAAAGCACATGGTGTCATGAAACACACTGGATTTATAGAATAAAATGTGAATTATAGTGCTCTTGAAATTGCAATCTTTATTAGCTAGCTGGGCCTGTATAAATCCAAGAAACTTTATGAGCACTTACAGCCTATATTACCATGGCACATGATGTAAAACAACATGACTATTTGTTTCTCTAGTATTCTTTATATTTCTTCTCTTACTGAAGTTTTCAGGAAACTTGATCCCCTATAAATAGTCTGAACCTATTCCATATTCTGTGCACTGATTGTATAACTTACTGTCCTTTTAAATATAAATCTCCTTGTCTTTGGTGTGATTATGTAGGAAATTCTACTCAAGCAAGGGGCAAGACCTTCAGAATTAAATGAATTCCAGTTCTTATTTGGTTGGCGGTCAGCCATGTGAAATGTTGCTGGTTCTGTGTGATGCGACCTCTAAATTGATATGTCAATAAGTGATAGTTTATGATGGGAACATTTTCCCATTGTAAGACATTCTGTAAAGGGGAGAAGACTACAGTTCAGTCTTTTTTGCTGGGATTCTGTTTAGCTTTTTTGATAAAGCTAAATTGATTAGCCACAGTCAATGAGATGCTGCCATCAAGCTGGGTGTGTGAACACATTGGAACAATTCTCATTAGAGGCTTTGGTTTATTTTATATAAAGTGACTACATTAAACTCTGAATTAACTGGACTTTAGATGCAATGGATAAAAGTTGTTTACCATTCTGTGTATGAGTAAAAGGTACCATTACAGGAAGTCCTTGGGGCTCTGGGCTTGGTTGTTTGCTTGCAGATATTTCATTATCTGACTAGGTAATGTCATCAGAGTTAGTGAGTGTAAGGTTTGCTCTGTTTCTATACAGTAGCTTGCCCTACCAATGTCGGTTTCCTTGGTTACTTGACAAGCATTGGCAGGCAAGCTACTATATTTCAATGGGGAACGAACCTCCACATTCAGTAGCCCTGATGATGTTACCTTGTCAGTTAATGAAAAGTCTACAAGAAAGCAGTCATGCTCAGAGAGCACTAAGGATTCTACAGTTCAACTTGAGCTACATATATTCTCTTCTATCATTAGTTCCATAACATTCTTTTAATTTAAATTACTTTCTTTTGCAATATGTGTATCCCACTCTGCTCTAAATAGACTTTGGCTGGGGTCCAACAAAGCCAAGGTAAATCCAAGACATCAAATCCAATCAAAAATCAGATTCAAAGAATAAAAGGATACATTTTCCCTCAATTAGTCTGTTAAACTCATGGTTTACTGGGCTTTATAAGCAGGTGAGAGAGTTTGTGGAAAAGAGGCTTATGTTTGCATTCAACTCGGCGTTAAACAGATTTTCTTTCCTCAAGGGTTACAATAGATTACATTGCAATAGCAGCCTGTGCTATTGAGGTTAATGTGTCCATTCACCCTCTGAAAGCTAAAATGCCTCTCTGCCCTATGGATTTCATCCAGGGAGAAACTTGGCCTTCTATTTCTTAGGTTAGGAGAAACGTTATTAGATCTGATAAAAATAAGCTCAACTTTTTGAAGTTAACATAAGAAGAATGTTATAAACAAATAAATAATAGGGTGACTCCATAGTTGATTTATACTATGCTAACTTAAGTGACCTGGTTCAGGGAGGTATTTAGTCCATATTGGGTCTGGTTCCACATTCATCTATGGATGGGGGAAAGGAGAGAGAATATGTGCTCTAGGAGATGGCTTCAAAGTGCCAAGACTATAGTTCAACTACTCATAAAATGTTCAGAAACTCAGTAAGAAGTCCAAGGCTGGCTGGCAGAAATATTGCTGGGAACAGCAGTAGGGCCAACAGTTTTTTTCATGGTACTCTTTTATGAGAAGCAAGCAAAGCACAGTAGAAAACTTTGAAAATCATGGGAGGAATGTAATGGCGGCATTAGTAGGAAGTTTGGGGAAGAAATCTGGATTAGAGGTCACTTATTTTTCATAAATGATTCTGGAGAACAAACCAGACCTTAGATGGTGCCTTGTCATCTCTATTTATGGAGAACCTTGAAAAAAAATAGAGAATAGTTATATTCTATATTATTTATTTATATTTATATTGATTGTTTTCTGATTGCTTATTTGTAGCCTATGACTATCATTTAGTGTTGTATCATTAAGTGTTAAATTTGTACCCTATGACTATCATTAAGTGTTGTACCTTAGAATTCTTGATGAACATATCTTTTCTTTTATGTACACTGAGAGCATATCCACCAAGACAAATTCCTTGTGTGTCCAATCACACTTGGCCAATAGAGAAATTCTATTCTATTCTATTCTATTCTATTCTATTCTGAGATGTATGAGAATATCATGCTGTTTTCAAGCTGGGGTGTTTCTCATGAAATCTTATCACCTCAAATGTAGAGGTTTTGAGGTTTTCAAATGTCATCAGTATCATTGTCTATTTGGAAATCTTCATATTTTCCCATGATTCTTTCAGGGTTCTTTCACACACACACACACACCCCTGTGTCATAAAACACCAGACTTAATTATGGTTGAAAAGAAGAAAGTGTGAATAATTGTTGTGGTAATATCAGGAGACAGTAGAACAGAAGTCGAAGAATTGGGATCACACAGCATCAAGATTTGAAAATTGAAATGGAAAGACAATGGAATAAACTGATTGGGAGGGATCTCAGTGGTTATTAACACACTGGATGCCATACTCAAAATTTTTGGATGGAAGTTAGAAAATTCATGCATTGACAAAATTCCCATCTGTCAGTTGCAAAAGGGCCACACCAGAGGTGAGTTTCAGCAGGTTCTGACCAGTTCTGGAGAACCAGTAGTGGAAATTTTGAGTAGTTCAGAGAACTGGTAAATACCACCTCTGACTGGCCCCGCCCCTATCTATTCTCTGCCTCCCGAGTCCTAGCTGATTGGGAAGAAATGGGGATTTTGCAGTAACCTTCCCCTGGAGTGGGGAGGAAATAGAGATTTTATAGTACCCTTCCCCTGCCATGTCCACCAAGCCACGCCCATAGAACCAGTAGTGAAAAATTTTGAATCTCACCACTGGGCCACACTGCTTGGATCTGCAACATATACTATACCAATACCAAGGTCCCTTCCAACTCCGTTATTCTATTCGATTATATTCTATTGATACATCACAGTATCCTAGGTTCTTGGGAAGAACTCAAGGCATATGAAAGTCAACACCAGCTAAAGTACTGGCAGCTGTGACTTCACATAAGCTTCTTGGGAAGGACTTGACCTGTGGATAAAAATGCCAAATTCAGCTCAAACATCTGGCTGACTGTGAAACCAACCATAATAACAACCATAACATCAACCCCATTAACCCTTGGGAGTCAATATTGGCCAATTTGGTGAAGACCAATACAAGCAGCTCTTTCAAAGAAAAGGAAGCTTTTGTCTTCTCCATATCTCTGTTTCCTGCTTCCTGAAAGTATCAGCCTCCCCATCTCCCCCCCCCCCCACCTTTATACACATGATTAATTATAAAAGCAACTTCACACAGATCAACAGACTTTGCTTTCAGATATAAGCAAATAGCATTAAAAAACCCAAGAAGCTGCATGTTAGATTTCTGAGTTATGAGTGGAAAGATTGAGGGGGAAAAACCTCAAGTTGTAAACACATTATAGCAGTTGGTTAAACAAAGATAGATATGTTTTATGTTTAAGACCTCCTCGCTTCTGAAGTGGCATAAAGGCAAATGTTTTGTGCTTCTTTTTGTTGATTGTGATAGCTTGGCACACTGGAGTTTTAATTGAAACTGTCGTATATCTTTTTCGCCACAGTAATCATTCTTCTTTGATTACTAGATGCTTTTAATAAATTGCCTCAGTTCGGGGATGGGCTCTACTTACCTCCGCTACTGGTTTGCAATGGGAGCATGCATGTGTGCTTCTGTGCATGCGCAGATCGTTCATGATGACATCTGGGCGGGTTTGCAAGAACCGTACCGTACCGGGAGCAGCCCATTCCTGCCTCAGTTACAATCCTGTGTAAATGCAGTAGCACTGGACACTCTTGATGTCTGGATTTGCTGTCTTCACAGTTCTCCCCTGCAAAGAACTGTTATATAGCTGGTCCTTGACTTACAACAGTCATTTGTTTAGTGACTGTTCTAAGTTACAACGGGACTGAAAATTGACTTATGACCAGTTTTCACACTTACAACCATTGCAGCATCCCCATGGCCATGTGATCAAACTTTGGATGCTTGGCAACTGGATTATATTTATGATGGTTGCAATGTCCCAGAGTCATGGGAACACCTTTTGTGACCTTCTGACAAGCAAAGACAATGCTTGTCAAATTCATTTAACAACCGTGCTACTAACCAAACAACTGGTTATTCACTTAACAACTGTGGCAAGAAAGGTTGTAAAATGGAGCAAAACTCACTTAACAACTATCTCGTTTAGAAACAAAAATGTGGGGCTCAATTGTGGTCATATGTTGAGGACTACTGTCAGGGTTCCAAGTAATAGATCCATTGCAAGCAAAACTCCGAGGCTGGTAGGTTCCTCAAAGCAGGGGTCTCCAACCTTGGTCCCTTTAAGACTTGTGGACTTCAACTCCCAGAGTCCCTCAGCCAGCAAAGCAAAGCTGGCTGAGGAACTCTGGGAGTTGAAGTCCACAAGTCTTAAAGGGACCAAGGTTGGAGACCCCTGCCTCAAAGAATAGCTTTATTGGAAAATAAAGCATATCTGCTGAAAATCTGATGGGCCCCTCAGTTTTCACCTAATTAAAAGTGAAAGTTCCAATCCCAAACCATCAATCACATGGCCCAATCAAGGTAGCATCTGCTCATCTGGTGACATCACTCCTCCTTCCTCCGGCCAAGTGTGAGAACGTCCTTGGTTCCCAAGAAAAAATATTTAATTTTGACTACACAGCTCCAGCTATCTCTAATCCCCCCCTCCCTATCCCTCAGCTCTAGTGTGGCAGCACTGAAGCCTCAAGATGGCTTTGGCCAGGCCAGCTTTGGGGTTGACAACTACCTGTAAACCTGGAGGGGGTGAAGCCTAAAAAGATGAAGTGATGGTCATGGAAGCAAGATAGAAACCATCCTCCTTTTGTGTGAACTGGTGGGAACAAAAACCTGTTTTCAGTGGTGTTCAAACTTCCCAGCTTCTAACTTTCTCTCTCAGGTCTCAGATGCCACAACATGTCCCTTGATCCCTATATATTTCATTTATGGATGAAACTGGCTTCATTTGCCCCAGAAACTAAGAAGATGAGTTTTCCTTGAAGTTTTAGCCCCCAACACTTTATATTATATATTCTCACTGGCTTGGCCAATGTCTCCAGTTCCTAGATACAAGGTTGGTCTCAATCCACTCCACAACAGTCCTGGATGGTAGCCAAGGCAGCTCATCGCCCACTGCAAAGAAAAATGGGGGGGAGGGAAGCTGGATGCCATCTTTGTTTATTATGCTCCTAGGGCCTTGGATATATTAGAACTAAATTATGCTCAAATAGAAATTGAATTGTTGACTGCAGTTTATGTACTAAAGAATTTCCATTGGAACATAAGTGGAAGAATTGTGATGGTACAAATGTGTATAGTGATACAGATGGTTTTCAAGGAGATGGAAACAATTTCTAGAAGGCCAATGGGTCATGCAGCAGTTCACATCCAGTATATTTTGTTATGGTTGCAATGCTATCAGGTGGATGGAAAATAAAGTTCAGAAAATCTGTATAGGTAGCAGATACAATAGGTTGTCAAGGATTCTTCAACAGATGAATCAAGTCTGGTGAAGGTGTGGTAGATTTGTTTTTTGGAGATAGATAAGAAAGCTTTGCCAAAAGATTCCAAGATTTACATTATTTTATTTTATTATTTTATTTTATTTGATTTTTATACCGCCCTTCTCCCGAAGGACTCAGGGCGGTGTACAGGCATAATAAAACCGAACATACAATATACAAGTTTAAAATATGATTTAAAAAACTTATTTAAATTAGCCCAATAATTAAAATTTACCACGTTAAAAAACCCCGTTTAAAATTAATAAATTTAACATTAAAATCCCAGTTTAAGCCAGCCCGGATAAAAGATGAGTCTTGAGTTCGCGACGAAATGTCCGAAGGTCAGGTATTTGGCGAAACCCGGGGAAGCTCGTTCCAGAGTGTGGAGCCCCACAGAGAAGGCCCTTCCTGGGGCCGCCAGCTGACATTGTTTGGCGGACGGCACCCTGAGAAGTCCCTCTCTATGGGAGCGTACGGGTCGGTGGGAGGCGTGTGGTAACAGCAGGCGGTCCCGTAAGTACCCAGGTCCTAAGCCATGGAGCGATTTAAAGGTCATAACCAACACCTTAAAGTGCACCCGAAGGCCACAGGCAGCCAGTGCAGTCTGCGCAGGGCGGTGTTACATGGGAGCTACGTGTAGCTCCTCTATAACCCGCAGCTGCATTCTGGACTAACTGAAGCCTCCGAGTGCACTTCAAGGGAGCCCCATGTAGAGAGCATTACAGTAATCCAAGCGAGAGGTAGCAGGCGCATGAGTGACTGTGCATAAGGCATCCCGATCAAGGAAGGCGCAACTGCGAACCAGGCGAACCTGGTGGAAGGCCCTCCTGGAGACGGCCGCCAAATGATCTTCAAACGACAGCCGATCATCCAGGAGGACACCCAAGTTGCGCACCCTATCCTTTGGGGCCAGTAACTCGCCTCCAACAGCCAGCCGCGGCTGCAGCTGACTGAATCGGGTGCCGGCATCCACAGCCACTCCGTCTTGGAGGATTAAGCTTGAGCCTGTTTCTCCCCATCCAGACCCGTACAGCTTCCAAACACGGGACAGCACTTCAACAACTTCATTGGGGTGGTCCGGGGTGGAAAAGTACAGCTGGGTGTCATCAGCGTACTGCTGGTATCTCACCCGAAACCACTGATGATCTCACCCAACGGTTTCATGTAGATGTTGAACAGCAGGCGAGAGAATCGACCCTGTGGGACCCCACAAGTGAGGCCCCTCGCGGTCGACCTCTGCCCCCTGTCAACACCGTCTGCGACGGTCGGAGAGATAGGAGGAGAACCACCGATATCGGTGCCTCCCACTCCCAATCCCCCAACCGCGCAGCAGGATACCATGATCGATGGTATCGAGCCGCTGAAAAGTCTAATAGGACCAGGGCAGAGGAATATCCCCTGTCCCTGGCCCTCCAGAGATCATCCACCAATGCGACCAAAGCTGTCTCCGTGCTGTATCCGGGTCGGAAGCCGGACTGGAACGGGTCTAGATAGACATCTTCATCCAGGTGTTGGGGCAGCTGTCGCGCCACGGCACTCTCTACAACCTTCGCAACAAAGCGAAGGTTGGAGACTGGACGGTAATTACCCAAAATAGCTGGGTCCAAGAGGGCTTCTTAAGGAGGGTCTCACCACCGCCTCTTTCAAGGCGGCAGGAAAACCCCATCCAACAAAGCGTTGATAATCCTCTGGAGCCAGCCTCGTGTCACCGCCTGAGTGGCCAGTACCAGCCAGGAAGGGCACGGGTCCAGTAAACATGTCGTGCCGTGAAGCCTCCCCAACAACCTGTCCACGTCCTCGGGAGCCACAGGGTCAAACTCATCCCAAATGTGCTCAACGAGTCGTGCCTCCTCTCCCTCGCTTGGATCATCCCAAATTCGGTCCAGACCGTCCCTCAGCTGAGCGATTTTATCGTATAGATAACCACTAAACTCCTCGGCTCGTCCCTGCAAGGGTCATCCCGCACCTCCTGATGTAGGAGAGAGCGGTCACCCAAACAGGGCGGCCGGGCGGTTATCTGCCGGCGCAATGAGGGTGGGCGTGGGCGCCTCGCTTCCCTCATTGCCACTAGGTAGGTCCTAGAATAGGTCCTAACTAGTGTCCGATCAGCTTCGGAGCGACTGGACCTCCAGGTGCTCTCTAGGCGTCTTCTCCGGCGTTTCATCTCCCTCAGCCCCTCGGAGAACCAAGGGGCCGGACGAGATCTACGCCGGGTCAGAGGCCGCAAAGGCACGACACTGTCCAGGGCCCCGGCTGCGGCCCGCTCCCAGGCCACGACCAGTTCCTCAGCCGTGCCGTGGGCCAGATCCTCAGGGAATGGCCCATGTGCTCAACAAGACGTGCCTTGTGTCTTGTGTGGAGTCATAAAAGGCTCTGCGCGTGCGCAAGATGGCGCGGCGCTGAAGATTTACCTTCGGCGATCGGGCGGTTCTCCGAGGATGGCGACGCCTGGACCGCCTGCTTAGCTGCCTGCCTTTCCCAGCCCGGTGCATCATCTCTCTGGCAGCCGCGGGAGAGGTCTTCGGATCTTTTTATACCCGCGGTTGCCGAGAACGAGGCTGGGACGGCGGAGCGGTGGACTGCGGCGGCCATGTTTTCCAGGCTTAAGGAGGTGGGGCGATGAGTCAGCTTGTCAGTCTGTCGGCTTTTCGGCCTGGAGTTTCGGCCTGGAGTTTCGGCCTGGAGTTTCAGCCTGGAGTTCCAGTTCTGCCGGATTTTTAGCCGGGCCGTTGGCTTCCTCTCAAGCAGGGAGGTTTGGTCACGATCTGGGACGACCTGGATTTTCCATCCTCCACGATGTTGGAGTTTCTCCGGCTTTTCCGGTTTTCCCGGCCTTTCCCCTGTTGCCAGTTTGCGAACCTGGCCCCTTCACATCCTCCGGCCTCCTGGGGAGGCTCAGCCATTTGGACAGGCTTGGCCTCCTGGAAGGAGAAGTTTCGGAGAGATCTGGCTTCCGGGATGGTTGGATCTACTAGGGGGGTGTTAGAGATGGAGATGGGTAACCCCCTGGACGGTAGTTTTCTGGCCATTTTTGGAAGCAGATGTTGGAGGACTTTGGGGGAGGCGACGGAGGTATCTTTGATCTTTGATTTGTCCCTGCGAAACCATCTCGTGACTGCTGTAATTCCAGCTATGCCTCCCCCCTTGCCATTTGAGATCTTTATGGCTGGGACTGGCCCTATTTGGGCTATTGGGGGGAGGCGTGAGACTTGCTTGGGGACAGAGGAGGACATGTGCCACGACCGATGTACCCCCACCCCCGTTCCAGGATGTTTGGATGAGGCTTGGGCAGACTGCCATCTAGACTGTCCTTTTTGCTTTGTTTTTCCATCTGAAGCCCATCCTCATTTTGGATTACCATCATATCATGACACTTTTGCCACTCGGAGATGGACCCTTTGTATTGCCGATTTTATATTTTATCTGTCTATCTTCAGTTGTTATGCGCTACTCAGCTTGTGAACTCTTGCGCCTGCAGGTGCCCCGCCGCAGGAATGGCCCTCCTCGTTATCAAGGGCCGGCCTCCATGACGGGTCTTGGGACCCACAGAGGTGGCATGCGAAAAGAAGAGCCTGTGGGGTTTTTAGAGGAATTTTTAAGGGTGGGAGGGTAAGGCGGGTAATGGGGTAACCCGTCGGGTGAGGGGCCAGTTCCTGCACATGCTGGCGGTTTTCTCTACCAGGTTCGGAGGTTAGGGGAGGTGTGTTCCTATCTGTGAGGTGGTTCTATTGACACGGTAAGTGGGAGAGGCAGGTATGGCGGGCGAGGGGTCATATCAAGTTCCGGGCGCGTGCTCGATGTCTGAAAGCGATCACGCGCTCCGACCCCTTGGACTTTTCCGTTCCCGGATGGTCAGGATCCTCAGAGCTCGGGCCTTGGTTGATGTTGTGCAATGCCGGTCCGTGGTGAACAAAGCCCCTTGTCTGTGATCTTATACAGGGGTTCCGCGGACCTTATGGGCATTACGGAGACCTGGTTGGGCACTGAAGGCGTGCCCTTATTGAGATGTGCCCACGGGTTTCCGTGCATTCCATCAGCCGAGGCCCAGGGTAGGGGTGGGGGTGGCGGTTGTGATTAGAGAGTCTAGAGCCGAGGAGACCACTGTACCTCAGATTGCGGGTGCGAATCCCTCTTTGTGAGATGGGGTCGTGGGTGTCAGATGGGTTTGCTGATCACGTACCTGGCTCCTTGCTGCGTGACAGCCGCCCTGCCCGAGCTTCTGGAGATGCTGGCTGGGGTGGCAGTTGAGACCCCAGACTTTTAGTCATGGGGACTTTAACTGCCATCTTCCGGCTCGTCATCGACGGCAGCTCGGGAGTTCATGGCTTCCATGACGGCCTTGGACCTGACTCAAGTAGTTGATGGCCCTACTCACATTGGGGTGGCACTCTGGATTTGATTTTCTCTCTAGTCAGTGGTTGAGAGATCTGGACTTAAAGGAAATAGTCATTGAACCTTTGTCATGGTCAGATCACTCTCTTCTTCGCCTGGACTTTCTGACCGCCATTCACCACCGCGGGAGGCGGAGCCGATCGTTGGTTCCGCCCAGGCGCCTGATGGACCCGGATGGGTTCGGACGGAGCTTGGGCCATTTCCTGAGGGTCTGGCTCACGGCTCGGCTGAGGAACTTGTTGCGGCCTGGGAACGGGCGCGGCGGGGCCTTAGACCGTGTCGTGCCTTTGCGACCTCTGACCGGCGCAGGTCCCAACCGGCTCCTTGGTTCTCCGAGGAGCTGAGAGGATGAAGCGCGGAGAAGACGCCTAGAGAGTTCCTGGAGGTCTAGCCGTTCGAGCTGATCGGACACTAGTGAAGTCCTATACTAGGACTTACCTAGTGGCATTGAGGAAGCGAGGCGTAGCTCGCCTCCTCCCTCATTGCATCGGCAGATAACCGCCCAGCCGCCCTGTTTGGGTGACTCGCTCCCTCCTACACCAGGGGGAGCGGGATGACCCGTTGCAGGGACGTGCTGAGGAGTTTAACGGTTATCTATACGATAAAATCGTTCAGCTTCGGGATGGTCTGGACCAAGATTGCGGTGATGCGGGTGAGATGCTCGAGGGCGGTCTTGGTGACATTGTTTGGGATGAGTTTGACCCTGTGGCTCCCGAGGACATGGACAGGTTGTTGGGTAGGTTGAATGCCACCACGTGTTTACTGGACCCGTGCCCTCTTGGCTGGTGCTGGCCACTCGAGAGGTGACACGAGGCTGGCTCAGGCGATTCGACCGCTTCTTTGGTGGAGGTGTCTTCCGCCTGCCTTGAAAGAGGCGGTGGTGAGGCCCCTCCTCAAGAAGCCGTCCTGGACCCGGCTGTTTTAGGTAATTATCGTCCGGTCTCCAACCTTCGCTTGGCGAAGGTTGTAGAAATATGGTGGCATATCAATTTCCCTTGCACCTGGATGAAACTGTCTATCTAGACCCGTTCCAGTCCGGTTTCGGCCCGGTTACAGCACGGAGACGGCTTTGGTCGCGTTGGTGGATGATCTCTGGAGGGCCAGGGATAGGGGTTGCTCCTCTGCCCTGGTCCTATTAGACCTCTCAGCGGCTTTCGATACCATCGACCATGGTATCCTGCTGCGCGGTTGGAGGGATTGGGAGTGGGAGGCACCGTTTATCGGTGGTTCTCCTCCTATCTCTCCGACCGGTCGCAGTCGGTGTTGACGGGGGCAGAGGTCGGCCCGGGCGCCTCACTTGTGGGGTGCCGCAGGGTCGATCCTCTCGCCTCCTGTTCAACATCTACATGAAGCCGCTGGGTGAGATCATCAGTGGTTTCGTGTGAAGTACCAGCTGTATGCGGATGACACCCAGCTGTACTTTTCTACACGGACCACCCCAACGAAGCTTTCAAGTGCTGTCCCGGTGCCTGGAGGCCGTCGGGTCTGGATGGGGAGAAATAGGCTCAAGCTCAATCCTCCAAGACAGAGTGGCTGTGGATGCGGCATCCCGGTACAGTCAGCTAAATCCGCGGCTGACCATCGGTGGCGAGTCATTGGCCCCGATGGAAAGGGTCCGCAACAGGCGTCCTCCTGGATGAACGGCTGTCTCTAGAAGATCATTTGACGGCCGTCTCCAGGAGAGCGTTCTACCAGGTTCGCCTGGTACGCCAGTTGCGCCCCTTTCTGGACCGGGATGCCCTATGCACGGTCACTCACGCACTCGTGACGTCTCGCCTGGATTACTGCAATGCTCTCTACATGGGGCTCCCTTGAAGGGCATCCGGAGGCTGCAGTTAGTCCAGAATGCGGCTGCGCGGGTGATAGATGGAGCCCCCCGTGGCTCCCGTATAACACCCATCCTGCGCAGGCTGCACTGGCTACCTGTGGCTTTCCGGGTGCGCTTCAAGGTGCTGGTGACCACCTTTAAAGCGCTCCATGGCATTGGGCGGGTTACTACGGGACCGCCTACTGCTACGAATATCTCTCACCGACCGTGCGCTCTCACAGAGAGGGTCTCCTCAGGGTGCCGTCAGCGGCAATGTCGTCTGGCGGCGCCCAGGAAGGGCCTTCTCTGTGGGGCCCCACCCTCTGGAATGAACTACCCCGGTCTTCGTCAGCTTCGGACCTCCGGACCTTCCGCCGCGGGCTTAAAACACATTTATTTAACTGTGCAGGGCTGAGCTAAATTTTAAATTTTAAATTACTGGTTTTTAAATTGACTTTTATTCTATATTTTTAATTTTAAATTAATAGGCGTTTAGAATAAGTTTTTTAACTGTTTTTATATTTCTTACATTGTATTTATGTGTTTTAAATGCCTGTACACCGCCCTGAGTCCTTCGGGAGATAGGGCGGTATATAAATTTGATAAATAAATAAATAAATAAATAAGCTCCGTCTGGAACCTCTCAGGGTCCATCAGGCGCCTGGGACGGAACCACCGTATAGGTTCCGTCTCCCTGCGGTGGTGAATGGCGGTTCGGAAGTCTAGGCGAAGGAGAAAATGATCCGACCATGACATTGGTTCTGTTACTAAATCATCTAATACCAGATCATTTAACCACTGTCCAGAGATAAAAATCAGATCCAGCATGCCTCCCCCCGTGTGCGTAGGGCCATCATTTACTCGAATCAGGTCCAAGGCCGTCATGGAAGCCTGGAACTCCCGAGCTGCCGTCGATGACAAGCCAACTGATGGCAAGTTGAAATCCCCCATGACTATAAGTCTGGGGGTCTCAACCGCCACAGCAGCCAGTACCTCCAACAGCTCGGGCAGGGCTGTGGTCACGCAGCAAGGAGCCAGGTACGCGATCACCAAGCCCAACTGATTCCTATAGCCCCAACGCACGCAGAGGGATTCGCAGCCGGCAATCTGAGGAACAGTGGTCTCCCTCGGCTCTAGATCTTCCTTAATAACAACCGCCACCCCCCCACCCCTACCTTGGACCCTCGGCTGATGAAATGCTCGGAAGCCTGGAGGGCACATCTCAACAAGGGGGACCCCCCCCTCAGGGCCCAACCAGGTCTCCGTAATGCCCATAAGGTCCGCGGACCCCTCCTGAATGAGATCGCAAATCAGGGGAGCCTTATTAACCACGGACCGGGCATTACATAACATCAGCCGAAGATCCAAGCTCTGAGGATCATGGCCACCCGAGGCAGGTAGGGACTGAGGGCCGGAGCACGTGATCGCTCTCAAACATCGAACACGTGCTCCCACAACTCGATATGGCCTCCCCGCCATATCTGCCTCTCCCACTTACCGTACAGATCGAACAGCCCTCTAAACCTGGGCGTCCTCCCCTGCCTTCAGACAAGATGGCGTGATGTCGCGAACTAGCACAGGGGCTGGATCCCTCCCTGACGGGTCTTCCCCCACCGTCAAATCCCTCCCCTTAAAAACCCTTATTTAAAAACTATTTAAAAACCCCACAAATTCTTCTTGGCATGCCACCTCTCTGGGTCCCAAGACCCTTCGTTAAAATAAGCCCTCGATAGCTTGGAGGCCATTCCTGCAGTGGGGAACCTCGCAGTCGTAGTAGTTCGGCAAATGAATATCTCATAGAAGTTGTCCATACAATGCGGAAAAGTGTCCATCCTTAGCCGTCGGAGATGTTATCGTCGTATCCAAAAAAAATCGCGGGACCCACCCTTAGATGGATAACCATGTGGGTCCTAGTCCGTAGGAGTCCGTGGGACCACAGCTGAAAAGGTCTCCTCGAATTCCCGGTTACGCATCCTTATTTGAAACGACTCCGCGGTGCCCTCATGCCGTCTGCCTCCCCACTAAGCGGCAGATCAAACCTCCATGGGGAAGCGCGATGTTCCAGTCCATGCAGGAGGGGCGATGTTCCTACCCCCATTTTGACAAGCCGAGGCAAAAGTCAGCAATGGGGAGACGCGATGTTCCAGTCCAAGCAGGGAGGAAGAAAGGGGGGCGATGTTCCTACCCTCAAGTTCTTACCCTCAGGTTCCATCCCAGCAAGCACAATTAGCAGCAATCCGAAACACCGGTATCCAGCATACCACCTTCAATGCCCTCCGTCGGTGTTGAGCCCTTCGTTGATATCCTTCCACGGCCCGAGCGGCGGAAAATCAGCTGAATCATGCCGGACGTCTTCTTAAAACCCCCCCCAACATGGCCGCCGCCATTCGCTGCTCCAAAACCTCTCCGGCTCCGTACTCGGCAGCCGAGAGTTCAATGAGGCCCCGGGACCTCACTCTCGGCGGCCGAGATGATCGTAAATACGGGACCGGCGTGCAGGCAGCTAGGCAAGCGGCTGAACGGCATCACGGCCCAAGGACTTTCCCACCGCCGTCTCCATGAGTTTCAAAACGCCGCCATAACGCGCATGCGCAGAAGAAGAGATTGTTGTTTTCCCCCAACTATCGTGGTGCGGGGCTTGGAGGCGAGCAATTCCCTGGCCGAGAGCGCTTCTCCTTGACCGACTCTACATAACAGGTAGCTATAGTAATTATTAGAAAATAATGGCCAAGATAATGTGTCTGAAACTGGTCGGTAGAATATGGCATTCTATATTTTAAAATGTAAGTGGTGGCTCCTGCCTCAGTGAAGCAAGATGCCTTGGGCTGGTGGATATATTTCTTATTGAGGACTACAAAAATCAACAGCAAGTGCTAAGGATTATGCATTTGTCATGGATTCAATCAGAGACTGTGTTTACAGTAAGAGAATGTTCTCTTTGCATGCCATCAATAATCAAAAGGAGTTATTGCTTTCCATGGAAAAGGTCCCAGCTCTTCCATGGAAAAAGTTGATGGTATTTTTTGAACTTGATTTTTGGCTATGTTTATTAATGATTGAATACTTTTCTAAGCACTCAGAGGTTGTGAGTTTGGTTAATAAGGCAACAAAAACTGCTGCTGATAAATCGATTTCTTGAGTGCTGGTACGTGATCATTCTATTTTCAAGTCAGGAGGTCTTGTCAGTTTGCATTTCTAAAGAATTAGTCAATGTTTCTCTTTTAATGGCACGGTGGAAAGCAGGATACAATCGCTGAAACACTTCATGGGGAAATAAATAGAAAAAACACAAAAGAACATTTGTAGATAGCTTTATTGTGATATTGGGAGTCTTCAATTACACAACAGATTTGGATGAGCAGGAGGCTGAGCTGTATAGTTTTGTTGTCAGTGCAAGAACCCTATTCCAATTTAGTTAGGAAAGTAAGGTACTGATTACAACCAAACCAAGTAATGTGGGCCTGATGTCATAATCAGTGAACTAAACTCTCTCAAGTTACTGTAGCAGGAGAAAAATATGAGAGTGCACACCAAGTTGCAATCAACTATGGTTATACATAGTGGTGAGAGCCGAAAGGCAGAGGCATTGGTGAAACTGATGTTCTTCTTCCAGAAATATAAATGTGCACTAGAAAAGGTGATTCTGCAGAATCAATGAGAACCAACCCTACAGATGTGGGTTAAGAAAACAAATAAAAGGAGGAAGAACCTCATGAGGAGTATTATACATCACAGATGAACCACACCTGGTTCTTGTTGAGTCTAGCTAGGGAATTGTCTAGCTAGGGAATTGTCAACGCGTCACCACCGCCTTAAAAGAGGCGGTGGTGAAGCCTCTCCTCAAGAAGCCCTACCTGGATCCAGCTGCTTTAGAGAATTATTGTCCTGTTTCCAACCTTCGTTTTGTGGCGAAGGTTGTTGAGAGTGTGGTGGCGCAACAGCTCCCCCAGCACCTGGATGAAACTGTCTATCTTGACCCGTTCCAGTCCGGCTTTTGGCCTGGGTACAGCACGGAGACGGCATTGGTCGCGTTGGTAGATGATCTCTGGAGGGCTCGGGACAGGGGTTGTTCCTCTGCCCTGGTCCTATTAGACCTCTCAGCGGCTTTTGATACCATCGACCATAGTATCTTGCTGCGACGGCTGGAGGGGTTGGGAGTGGGGGGCACCGTTTTTCGGTGGTTCTCCTCTTACCTTTCTGACTGGTTGCAGACGGTTTTGACAGGGGGGCAGAGTTCAGCCGCGAGACGCCTCATGTGTGGGGTGCCACAGGGGTCGGTTCTCTCGCCTCTCCTGTTCAACATCTACATGAAGCGCTACATGAGATCATCCGTGGTTTTGGGGTGCGATGTCACTTGTAAGCTGATGATACACAGCTGTACATTTCCACCCCTAACCATCCCAACGAAGCCGTTGAAGTGATGTCTCGGTGTCTGGAGGCCGTACGGGTCTGGATGGGGAAGAACAGGCTTCGACTCAACCCTTCCAAGACTGAGTGGCTGTGGATGGCGGCATCCCAATACAGCCAGCTGACTCCATCGCTGACTGTAGGGGGTGAGGCATTGGCCCCCATGGAAAGGGTTCACAATCTAGGCATCCTCCTGGATGTGCGGCTGTCTTTAGAAGATCATATGACAGCCGTCACCAGGGGAGCTTTTTATCAGGTTCGCCTGATACACCAGTTGTGTCCCTTCCTAGACCGGGATTCCTTATGCACGGTCACTCATGCCCTCGTCACTTCCCGCCTGGACTACTGCAATGCTCTCTACATGGGGCTCCCCTTGAAGAGCACTCGGAGGCTCCAACTGGTCCAGAATGCAGCTACGCGGGTAGTAGAGGGAGCAACTCGAGGCTCCCACGTAACACCTCTCCTGCGCAAGCTGCACTGGTTGCCGGTGGTCTTCCAGGTGCAATTCAAGGTGCCGGTTACCACCTTTAAAGTGCTCCATGGCATAGGACCGGGTTACTTACAAGACCACCTTCTGCTACCAAATGCCTCCCATCGACCAGTGCGCTCCCATAGGGAGGGCTTCCTCAGGGTGCCATTGGCCAGACAATGTCGACTGGCGACTCCCAGGGGGAGGGCCTTCTCTGTGGGGGCTCCTGCCCTCTGGAACGAGCTACCTCCAGGGATACGTCAATTCCCTGACCTCTGGACTTTTCGACGCGAGCTAAAGACATTTTTATTTCATCGCGCAGGGCTGACCTAATAGTTTTAATGGGGGCTTTTAATAGAGTTTTAGTTTTTATAGAGTTTTAGTTTCTTAGCCTAATTGAATTAGTCTTTTAAAAATGTTTTTAATTTTTGTATCTCTGTTTTATTTGGCTGTAAACCGCCCTGAGTCCTTCGGGAGAAGGGCGGTATATAAATCAAAATAATAAATAAATAATAAATAAATAGCTAGGCTAGGGAATGACAATCCAATGTTGCCTTGTGTCGTGAGAAAATTGTTTTTTTAAAAAAATTGATTCATTAAATTTATATGCTGCCTGTTGTGTCTTGCTCGCTTTCCCCGCAGCCGGGTCCCTCTTATCTCCTGCCGAATGCTGAGGAATGTCCTGGCATGCCTCCAGGCCCCAGCCCTGGCACCATGCCCAGACAGGCCGAGCAAGAAGAAGGGCCTGACGTGCCTCCAGCCCCCAGCCCTGGCTCCATGCCCAGGCAAACGGAGCAACTAGACCCTTCCCCCTCCCCCACAGCATGTGAGCCTGAGGAATGTGAATTACCAACAGCTGGAGCCTGGAGAGATCCTCGCTTCAGGAGAATTGATAGGCGACGTCAGCAAAAGGAAGGGAGGGGCAGGCCTGGATAAGTGCTGAGTCATGGAGCCACATCCCATGGCCTATATAAAGGATCTGCTTTCTGGCATTCTCTGAGTCAGGCGAAGTCTACCTTATCTTGCTGAAGTCACTTCCTGGTCTCCTGCCTGCCTTGAGAACTTTGCTAGGACTTTGGCAGAGCTGCAGAGGCACGCCTGATACGGACTTCCCCGACCCGGCTGTCAGCGGAGGAGTGGGACACGACACTGCCCATCTCAATATGAAGTGATTCTGTCAGGCTCTCTATAGCGAAAAGTAGTATGTCAATCCTCTGTTTTTACATGATTTATTAAGAGATACTATTACAAAAATTGGGCTGCTTTCCTTTCAGAATCCCATTATTTTTCAGTTCTTTAGGGTGGAGAGTTCTTTGATTTCTTTCTACAACCACTCCTCTAAACCAGATGTTTGCCTGTTTTGTTAAATGGGTTTATTGTTTCTTTTATATATAGAAGACTGGGGCGGGGCGGTGAGGGGGAGAGGGGAGGATTTATTTCTCTCCATCCTGGGAATGTGATGAATGCTGCACAAGTTACGATCTGTGGCTTTGCTCTTTGGAGGAAATGATCTCAGGTTTGAGATAATGATTGTGCTACAGTGATAAGCATTAGATGGGGAGACCCAGAGTCTGGTCTCAGCCACAGAAATTCCCTGGATGATTTTGGGCCTATCACTTGTTCTCAGCTCAAGGAAGAGATGGGAGAAGGGAATGCTATGTATTGTGCCTTCAGCTCCTGAAAGCATGATATAAATCTAATACAAAATTAGATGGAGGATGGCATTGTTTGGATTCTTCGTAAAATTGGATTTCCCAGGCATTTTTCCTGAGGGAGTGAAAGAATCAGTGTGGCAATAGGGGTTAGGTTATTGAATAGAATAGAATAGAATAGAATAGAATAGAATAGAATAGAATAGAATAGAATAGAATAGAATAGAATAGAATAGAATTTTTTTTATTGGCCAAGTGTGATTGGACACACAAGGAATTTGTCTTGGTGCATATGCTCTCAGTGTACATAAAAGAAAAGATATATTCATCAAGGTACAACATTTACAACACAAATGATGGTCAATATATCAATATAAATCATAAGGATTGCCAGCAACAAAGTTACAGTCATACAGTCATAAGTGGAAAGAGATTGGTGATGGGAACGATGAGAAGATTAATAGTAGTGCAGATTTAGTAAATAGTTTGACAGTGTTGAGGGAATTATTTGTTTAGCAGAGTGATGGCCTTCGGGAAAAAACTGTTCTTGTGTCTTGTTGTTCTGGTGTGCAGTGCTCTATAGTGGTGTTTTGAGGGTAGGAGTTATTGGACGAGGAATGGAGAGAGCTGGCTTCCAAACAACCCTTAGCCAATGGGACTTTGGGCCAGTCACACTCTCTCTCAGGCCCGGCCATCTTCTTATTGTGGGGGAAAATAGGAGGAGAAAATCCCATGCATGTTTCTTTGGATTCCTGAGTGGGGAAAATAATTTAGTGAACAAGGAAGATTAGTAAAATAATAGTATTATAGTTGGTGTGATAAAAGCCTGCATGAGGAAACCCCTCAGATATTTTGAGAGGCATTGTAACCCATAAATTGCATTGCAAGAAGATCCATCCTATGAGACCATCTTGATCTTCTCCAGTCCCCATTATGGCAAAGATGGAACTTGGTTTCTTTCCCATCTGCGAATTTTTCTGTTTCAGGATGCAGTGTCACCAGTTTGTCCCTAGATGTCACTAAATACCACAAATGCTTTGCACATGAATTCACTACAGATTGATTTCAGGCCCAGTATTCAGTGTCTTTTTCCCATTATCAAGACACCGATTGTCCTCTCTCCCCCTCTCTCATATGCAGATAATAAAAAATAATAATGCAATTAAAAATGTTACCAGAAAACATAGCGATTTATAAACCATTCTGGCCGAGTGCTCTGGATAGAAAATTTGAGGGTAATTGGACAGCTGGGCATTTTACTTCAAATAAAGTTTTCTTTAATTGAAGAAGGATAAGAACCAAGGAATTCTTCAGGTGCCATTAATAATAGAGAGCCAGTTTGGTGTAATAATGAAGCTGCTGGCCTAGAAACCAGGAGACTGTGAGTTCTAGTTCTGCCTTAGGCGTGAAAGCCAGCTGAGCATCTTTGGGCCAGTCACACACTCGTAATTTAACCTATCTCACATGGTTGTTGTGGGGCAAATAGGAGGAGAAAAGAGAATTAGATATGTTGAATTACTTATGAAGTAATAAAGATGCGATAAAAATCAAATAAATAAATTGTGCTTATGGTTTAGATTCATGGCTTCTTTCTAAGTCTTGTAGACAGGATCAAGATGTAGATCTAGTGGAGAATTTTGCTGACAAAAATAATGTAGCTTTGTTTTTCCAGTTGCTGACTCTCCCTATACTTAGTATAGTTCTAGAATAGGGGTGTCAAACTCACGGCCTGCAGGATGGATGCGTCACACACTGGCCTCGGCCATGCCCAGTTTAGTGATGGGGGAAAAGTTGTGATACATCATGTGATGTCCCCATGATGACTCAACACCCCTGTTCTAGAAGATCTCCTGAACATCAATAGCAGATACTCAGGAAGAAAAAAACTGGAAAGTCATCCCTTTACCTCTGGATATAGTTTCAATCTAAAATAATCTGGTCTGTAAGAAACTTCAGTAACCTGTATTTTAACAGTCACCGGAGGGGTATGATTCAATATTTAGGAATTATTCATCAAGCTCAGCCTGGTCTTCCATTATATGAATATATCCTGGTTTAGAAATTCGCTCAAAATGATACAATTTTGAGACCTTTAACATGGCTCTTTAAACAAAATCTCATATTTATTGTTTCATTTCTCTATTATGTGAGGTTCATTCTCCCTCAAAATGAGCCTTCGCTACATGGCAAGGCAGTTAATGCTCTGGGTTTTCTAAATGCTGGTGTGCAAATCCACCTCTGAAACAGAGATTCCAGAAAATAGTGCTCTCTAGAAAACCCACAATATTCGGGAAAGTCCAAAAAGTTGATGTCTATTTGTCTTATTTTCTTTAATTGTTGGAAAGGTTAACTCCTCTCTGGAGGTACAGCTTACATTTCAAGTAGTAGCAAATGCTCACCTGTTATCCTTTGTGTCTCTAGAAATTACAGCATTTTCTAAGAACAAGGACAATTTTCAAATTGCTTTGGCCGTTGCTGCTGCTGCTGTCACCACAGTTGCTTTCCTCTGGGAGAAACCAGACAAGGTCACTCTGTAGCTTCACATGGGCAGACTTGAAACTACACCCATGTTATGAAAGATCAGTTCTAGACATGCAGGAGAGCAGTTTGGCAATAGCAATAGCATTTAGACTTATTGAGATTAGACTCCAATGCAGCCAAAATATTCCCTTAAAGCCTATCATCAAATCCTGATAATGAAGAGGGAGAGATTGCAAGAGTCTGGTAGCTGAAGATAGATATGCAAGAAGGATTAGAAGTTGCTTTCTCCCTTTCCCCCTCCCACTGTTTTTCAGCCTGTAATTGTGATACATGACAGCTGTTCTTTCTCCTGTCACCCCAAAAGCAAACCTAAAGTCTGGGACAGTGACCACAAAATAATTTCCAAACAACCTCCCATACCCTTTATATACTGTATATTCGGCACATTTCTAATACGATATGTTGTCTTCAAACTGAATTTAACCTCAAAGCAGTGACATCCTCAGCATTTGTTCGTATGTATGTCAAATCTTTCAGCTGGCAGGTACAACATCACATTGAACAACAACAACATGTGATACAACATCACATTATAGGGCCTCTGTGGCTCAGACTGGTAAGACTGTTATTAACAGCAGCTGCTTGCAATTACTGCAGGTTCAAGCCCCACCAGGCCCAAGGTTGACTCAGCCTTCCATCCTTTATAAGGTAGGTAAAATGAGGACCCAGATTGTTGGGGGCAAGAAGTTGACTTTGTATATAATATACAAATGGGTGAAGACTATTGCTTGACATAGTGTAAGCCGCCCTGAGTCTTCAGAGAAGGGCGGGATATAAATGCAATTTTTTAAAAAAAAGGAAAGCCCCACCCTTTCTTAACATGGTGATGTGCACACTAAAAACGAGGCAGGGCCTCGGTTGTGATGCTGTGCCTGCTATCTTGCAAATTTTGATACTTCCCGAGGGGGAGATCCAGGCCTCAGACCTTGACAGTTGCTCTCACCTGCCTTTCAAACAACAAGCTCAGGCTCAGCTATTTTTGAATGGGGCTCCATATAAAAATTCTTTGCAAACTGAGACTATATGCACCAAGACAAATTCCTTGTGTGTCCACTTGGCCAATAAAAATTCTATTCTATTCTATTCTATTCTATTCTATTCTATTCTATTCTATTCTATTCTATTCTATTCAAATGGAAAACAAGAACATGGAGGAGAAAGGTACTCTAGCTCTCTCTTTGTTCCATTTACTTGCAGAGACAAATGTTTTCATGTTGCTTTCTATACATTGCCATATATATGTGTAATATCGCCTACTAGAGTGCTATATAATTTATCTACACTCCTGGTGTAATTCATACTAGTAAATTGGCAATAGGGTCTAACTAAGGTGTAGGAATTTAGCACCCACCCCCCTCCTAGAAGAATGAAATATTTTAGAAAATATTTAAAAAGGCAGAATATATTTCCCTGGATGAGAAATGGAGAAACATGTTTTAAAGACAAAGCAGCTTCCTGAATCCCCCCACCTTTGTCAATGGGTCAAAGGTAGAAACTCATTCTCCCCACCTTTGTCAATGGGCAATTAAGGCTTCAGCCAAGCTCACTCAATCCCCCCACCTTTGTCAATGGACCATCATTTGCAACACAATAGGACTCATCTAGCAACGGAAACTCACCACATGGCAAGGCTCAAGCAGGCTTGAGAGACAACCTACAATGTTAGCTAAGACCCCTAGACCACCTGGGAGTTTGACAACCAATCAGGATACTCTTCCTGTGCCCCAGAAAGTTCAAAGCTCAGAAAAAGCATAAAGCCAGGGAGCGCACAGGATCTCATCCCTTTTCTGTTCTCAAGCCAGGTGATCAAGCCATGTGATCCTGACCACCATTAAACCATCTTTCCAAGCAACCTCCATGTTTCCAGTGTCTTTGTCCCCACTTGGAACTGAACCCAGATGGATATTTCTTCCAACAAAGGTAAACGTTATAGAACATTTATATGACAAAGTCTGGGAAAGAAAGATAAATTTGAGTTTCATTGAATTTCATTTAAATGACCTCAATTGAATGAAATTCTGTGAAATCTATCCAGTCATTAAACAGTTTATGACAGAAGCAAGATTTATGCTGCCTAAGTGTGGGACAAAAAAAAAATACTGCAAAAAGAGTGGGACAGAAAAAAATATTGCAGAAAAAATGATATTGAAAATAAGGTTCAGTGTAGGGAAGTATTGAAATCTAATCCATGTTAATGTGTTTACTGTGTCAAATTTTCAAGAAATCATTTAATTAAAAAGTATTTTTACAGGCAGCAAATATTTTTTCTTTAGGTTATTAGCATATTTTTCTTATATGCTAATATCCTAAACTTATACTTCTTATATATGATTTTCAATAATATATGTTGGGATGCAATCAATATCTATCTATGTGTCGGCCTATCTATCTATCTGCTTTTTCATACATATACACTAGCTTTTCCCGCACCCTAAATCTTTTATTTATTTATTTATTCCATTTACATGCTGATAGGTTAAACTACAATGGAGTCTGAATATCAGAAAAAATGCCCACCCCAACAGAGATGACAGGGAAAGCTCCAGAGGGCGCGCCAGAAAGGTGGCATGGCTGATGATCTGGCTTGATCCCTCTTGATCTGTCTCTTGTCACCTCATAAGGTCCTAGCTCTACCCCATGTCCTCAATCACCAATTCTACTGATTAAAAAATGGATTTCATAGCTGAAAAAATAATGGCTACCAACCTTCCTTCCATTGAGGACCTGTATACTGCACAAGTCAAAAAGAGGGCTGTGAAAATATTTACAGACCCCTCACATCCTGGACATAAACTGTTTCAATTCCTACCCTCAAAACGCCGATATAGAGCACTGCACACCAGAACACCTAGACACAAGAACAGTTTTTCCCGAATGCCATCACTCTGCTAAACAAATAATTCCCTCAACACTGTCAAACTATTTACTAAATCTGCACTACTATTAATCTTCTCATCGTTCCCACCACCAATCTCTTTCCACTTATGACTGTATGACTGTAACTTTGTTGCTTGTATCCTTATGATTTATATTGATATTGTTTCCTGATTGCTTATTTGTAACCTATGACTATCAATAAGTGTTGTACCTTATGATTCTTGATGAACAAATCCAGTGGTGGGTTTCAAAAAATTTACTACCGGTTTTGTGGGTGTGGCTTGGTGGGCATGGCATGGCTTGGTGGGCGTGGCTTGGTGGGCATGGCAGGGGGAAGGATACTGTAAAATCTCCATTCCCACCCCAGTCCAGGGGAAGGATACTGTAAAATCTCCATTTCCTTCCAATCAGCTGGGACTGGGGAGGCAGAAAATAGATGAGGGTGGGGCCAGTCAGAATTTTTATTACTGGTTCTCCGAACTACTCAAAAATTTTGCTACTGGTTCTCCAGAACTGGTCAGAATCTGCTGAAACCCACCTCTGAATTTATCTTTTCTTTTATGTACACTGAGAGCATATGCACCAAGACAAATTCCTTGTGTGTCCAATCACACTTGGCCAATATTCTATCTATTCTATTCTAAAATGATCCACAGGCTAGACTGATAGAATTATTCTAGATTAATCTGTTGTATTTTTTTACACAAACACACAGTACTTCCCACCAAGAAATGTCCACAGAAACAAATCTGAAATTCTTTCTGCCATAATGGTTATAGATAGATAACAATCAGATGTTTTAAATCCTTAGTGGAGTACATGGAGTTCTCTGTCATGCTTTAATTAGCTTTAATAAAGTTCACTGCAGCAGCGATGAGAAGAATTAATCTGATTTCCTTATGAAATAGACATCCACTATATAATAATCACCTGCTTCAAGGCAGGTGACTAAATTGAACAACTTCCCAGCCCCCACCCCAAAAAAAGCTAAATCACAGTCATCTCACTATGCTTCTGATCAATATCTTTTCACAGACTTTAGCAATTATTAACCAGTGTTATAACTTGTTAACAAAAGCTTAATGCTGGATTTATAGTTCTTCTTGGGTGTTGGATTTAAGTCAATCCTCCCCACTCTCAAGCAATATTTTAGATCCCATGAGACATCACTGGAAAAGAAAAACACAAAATGACTTTTTGTGTGTGTGACTGTTCTAAAATAGGACAGGGAAGTATTTCCATGTAAGTATCAGTGAACCTATTTCCTACCAGTGACAATTCCCTTTAAAAGACATTTTTGTCAGATCTGCTAGAGGGGAAAAGAAGCCAGAAACTAATTATACACCTTATCTTCCAATAATAATAATAATAATAAAAGCCAGTCTAAAAATTTGGCTGACTGTGCAATCAACCATAATAACAGAACAACTGTGGCAAAAAAAGCAAAGGTCAATAGTAATAGGTACCTTGGATGCAATCCTAAAACATCTGGAGCATCACTTGAACACCACCAGCATTGACAAAATTGACAGTTAATTGTAGACGTCAGCTTGGATGACAATATCTTCCACTCCCAAGTGCTTGGAAAGGACTTGCTAGGTGGATAAAAATCCCATATCCAGTCTAAACATCTGGCTGACTGTGTGACCAACAATAGTAATAATTTAAATGTATACACTACCCAATTGGGTGATTCACATTTTACTAAAACATTTAAAACAAGGACCAGTAAGGGGTGGGGAATCTCAAAACAATAGAAAACAAAGAACAAAGATGGCAGAGAAAACAAATCCAGGTGAGAGCAAAGGAAAGGAAGAAAAAGGGCCTCAATAATCCCAGAGAAAGATCTGGACAAAGAGCCACATCTTCAGGGCCTTTTGAAATACTCATAAGGTGGGGCTTGCTCTAACCTTGGGGGGCGGGATCTTCATTCTAGAGGGCAAGCCATGCTCCAGAGAAGACATACTTCCAGAAAATGACATTGTGTAATTCAGTGTTTCCCAACTTTAACATGCTGACTGGGGAATTCTGAGAGTTGATGTCCATACATATTAAGGTTCCTGAGGTTGAGAAACATTGGTTTAGCTAATGGAGCTCAGAGTACAACAACTTTGCCTGATAAAACTGCCTAGACAGATATTATGGGAATCAGGCGGTCCGTCAAGTAACCGGGCCCTATGCCATGTAGCAATTTCCTTGTCTCTGCTGTTTTATATGATGAATTTGATCAGATATGCAGACTGCAAATGCTGGTCCCAACACGAACAAAAACCTATTTTTTTAAAAAGGGAAGAGCAGTATATAAATAGAATCCACAGTACTAATAACTTTGAAATGAGCTTGAAGACAGCCAACTTGAGAAAACCATGGAGTGTTAGATACATTAGTTTTTGATTATATTTTGCACTTCAACTGGATTTTTTTTTTTAGAAAATAATGTAAGTGAAACCTTTCATGAAATGTTATCATTGTCCTCATATTGATTTTTTTGAACATTTATTAACAGATATGCCTACCACAGATTTTATCTAAACACATGGATTCCTTCATACTGTTCAAGACCTCCTTCCATTGATTATTTAGGGAGGCTTGCTTAAAAAAATTTCAGAGCATGATATCCTGGGAAAGAGCCTGTTGCTAGGGAATATAAAACTGTAATCAATTATTATCCTTTTAAAAAAACAAAACCTCTCAGCCTATTCAATTCATTTATAGAGGGACTTCATATATTAAGGTATTTTTTTTCCTCTGGTAGCTTGTCTAATAATGTTTAGGTCACTAAAACATAGCAGTAATGGTTGCCAACATTTTAATATAATGCTGCATGTATAGTGTGAAGGATAAGGTTGAGTTCTATGTCAAGGAGAATGAATGGGATTGTGACCTAGTCCAACTGATGTTCCCATAAACCCAGCTGAGTAGCTGCAATTTGTATAGAGATAATTCCTGCACATAATTGGAAATCTAAAACGAAACATTATATTTTAATCCTGATTGCATCCATGTGCAGTGTAATGCTGAGAACATTTATTTAGGACTGTGTTGAATTGAATTTAGTGGGAATTGTTCAGAATATGAGGGTGTTGGAAGAAATATCCATCTGGGTTCAGTTCCAAGTGGGGACAAAGACACTGGAAACATGGAGGCTGCTTGGAAAGATGGTTTAATGGTGGCCAGGATCACATGGCTTGAGATCCTGAACAGAAAAGGGGATGAGATCCTGTGCGCTCCCTGGTTTTATGCTTTTTCTGAGCTTTGAACTTTCTGGGGCACAGGAAGAGTATCCTGATTGGTTGCCAGACTCCCAGGGGGTGGGGGTCTTAGCTAGCCTTGCTGGCTGATGTAATCTTCCCAGGTGTCATGTGGTGAGTTTCTGTTGCTAGGTGGGTCCTATTGTGTTGCAGATGATGGTCCCATTGACAAAGATGGGGAGAATGAGTTTCTGCCTCTGGCCTATTGACAAAGGTGGGGGGAAATGAGTGAGCTTGGCTGAGGCTTTAATGGCCCATTGACAAAAGTGGGGGGAGTGAGTTTCTGTCTCTGACCCATTGACAAAGGTGGGGGGAGTCAGGAAGCTGCTTTGTCTTTAAAACATGTTTCTCCATTTCTCATCCAGGGAAATATATTCTGCCTTTTTAAATATTTTCTAAAATATTTCATTCTTCTAGGAGGGGGTGGGTGCTAACTTCCTACAAGGACATAGGGTTGTGATCATAAATCTGCATACTATCCTATTTTTCTGGGGTGTATCCTCCTCCTCCTCCTCCTCCTCTCCATTTCCCAAACTATAACAATAGCTCTTATTGGCAAATACAGGCCATTTTTGTGTATGATGTATAAATGACAAGTATTGCAGAATGGATAGAATGCAATCCGGGTACACGCTAGGAGATGCAGAAGATAATCCCTGATTTATTGTAGACAACCACTTATTCTCTTTGCTGACGATGTCAAACTATTTAACACCACTGATAATACATCTATCATTCAAAAAGACCTTGATCATCTAACCGCTTGGTCTAAAACTTGGCAACTCCAAATCTCAATCAGCAAATGCTCAGTCTTACATATAGGAAAAAAGAACCCAAACACTAAGTGCTCGCTTGATGGACATTACCTCACAGATGACCCCCATCCCGTTAAAGACCTTGGAGTTTTCATGTCAAATGATCTCAGTGCCAAAGCCCACTGCAAATACATAGCAAAAAAAGCTCTAAGAGTTGTAAACCTAATCTTGCATAGTTTCTTTTCCAAAAACACTACACTACTAACCAGAGCATATAAAACATTTGCTAGACCAATTCTAGAATACAGCTCACCTGTTTGGAACCCTCACCATATCTCTGACATCAATACAATTGAACGTTTCCAGAAATATTTTACAAGAAGAGTTCTCCATTCCTCTGTAAACAACAAAATACCTTATCCCACTAGACTTGAAATCCTGGGCTTGGAAAACTTGGAACTCCGTCGCCTTTGACAAGACCTAAGTTTAACTCATAGAATCATCTATTGTAATGTCCTTCCTGTCAAAGACTACTTCAGTTTTAATTGCAATAATACAAGAGCAACCAATAGATTTAAACTTAATGTCAACCGCTTTAATCTAGTGTAGGAATTTAGCACCCACCCACCCTCCTAGAAGAATGAAATATTTTAGAAAATATTTAAAAAGGCAGAATATATTTCCCTGGATGAGAAATGGAGAAACATGTTTTAAAGACAAAGCAGCTCCCTGCAACTTCCTGCCACCACCACCCCCACCTTTGTCAATGGGTCAAAGGTAGAAACTCATTCTCCCCACCTTTGTCAATGGGCAATTAAGGCTTCAGCCAAGCTCACTCAATCCCCCCACCTTTGTAAATGGACCATCATTTGCAACACAATAGAACAGAAACTCACCACATGGCAAGGCTCAGGCAAGCTTGAGGGACAACCTACAATGTTAACTAAGACCCCTAGACCACCTGGGAGTTTGACAACCAATCAGGATACTCTTCCTGTGCCCCAGAAAGTTCAAAGCTCAGAGAAAGCATAAAGCCAGGGAGCGCACAGGATCTCAGCCCTTTTCTGTTCAGGAACTCAAGCCATGTGATCCTGACCACCATTAAACCATCTTTCCAAGCAGCCTCCATGTTTCCAGTGTCTTTGTCCCCACTTGGAACTGAACCCAGATGGATATTTCTTCCAACACTAGATTGCAGAAAATATGACTTCTGTAACAGAATCATCAGTGCTTGGAATACTTTACCTGACTCTGTGGTCTCTTCTCATAATCCTGTTGGAAGAAGTTCTGGTAAGAATTTTACAGTATCCAATTTTCTATGCTAATTAATTTCAGCTGTTAGATATCACTTTCTGTGAGCTTCCAGTCAGGTTTCAAGCAAGCACACATCCCAAAATTTTCACAGCCATGGTTTTCCTTTAAATTACAGGCTGCCCATTTCCAAGGGTTGGTTACTGAACCTGCCCTAGCTCTATCTTTAGTGCATCCAAGATTTTTTTTTTAGTCCAAATTGAGGTTAATCAGTATGCAATCCAGGCTTTTTCCTTTCTTTCTTTCTTTTTTTTTTAAATGAGCCGTGGGACTTCTACTCATGAGACCACCAGTGCAACATATCTTGCTTTACTGGGCAACTGGGCAGCATCATTTGTGAGTCATAGTCAGGGCTTGGGTTTTGGATATCACTTTTTCTGCTATCTCTTCAAGAGAGGAATTGCCTGAGGGGGATGCCCCTCCCCCATGGAATTAGCAGGGAGATCTGACTCCTTGGGCTTTTAGTGCCACAGAGCAAAAATCAACCTAGAAGTCTTGTGTGGAGGTAAGTGAAGGGAATAGTTTCAGTCTAATTCTGAATGGTGTCTCTCTCTGTTTGTGCCTGTGTATGCAGTTACCTTTACAATTCAGGCAATACAAACAATACAAACATGCTGGACAAATTTCCCTACCATTAGACAGAAATCTCAGGTGTTCAGAACTTACTGTGGCAGCTACTTTCAAATACAATCCTTACATGAATACTTTAGACTGATTACAATATAAAGGAGACAAGACAGAAAACCTTACAATGAATTTCCACCCTCCCCCATAGTCTTTCCAGTTGTCTTCTGGGAATTGAAAAGAGTCTTTTAGTCTTTACTTGTACATCTCAGGGTCCTTTCTTTCATATCTTTTGGGCGGCATGCTTGTTGGTCAGTCAGGTTTGGAAAGGTCTGCTCCAATCTGGTTGCTGTGATGACTTTCAGTGGGGGCTGGATTCAAACTCAATTCCTGGCTCCAACAAATGGAAGGTCTCCTCTGGGGGCAGCATCTGGAACCATGTGCTCTGCTTCCACAGTTGCAGAGTCATCTTTTCAGGGCTGAAAGACATTAGAACAGGATCTCCTCCCCACTTTTTTGGGTAATCTTCTCAGGAAAGGCATTGTAACAGGATTAAAAGGGGGGGTGTAGATATCTTGCAGGCAGAGTTTGAAAAGAAACAACACATCAATATTGCAGTTACTAAAAGATAATACAGTTTCAACAAAATGGAGACACAACTGATGAGAAAGAAAAAAACTTCACATACTTCAGGAAGAGGATGAACAGGTAAAATCATTTAAACACACAGTAAATGCAAGACTGATTTTTTTTTTCCTCTTGTAAGTGAACTTAAAACGTTTCCTCATAAACTTGAGTTGTTACTTTAAGATAAAGAGAGAGAAGGAGAAAAAAAAAACCAGAAATAGGATGAAAAGTCCTTTTTACTGTTTTGTTGGCCGGACAAAGACAGGAAAAAGGCTCCTTCCTTTTTTTCTCTCTCTCTTCCCCATTTTCATTGCTTCAACCTTTTCTTTTTCTCTAACAATTTAAAATTCTTGTCTCTAGAGATCAGATACATTTTACAGTTACAATTACCTCAAGGGCCCACAAAGACAGACATACACACATAAAAAACAAGGAGGACAAAGAGAGGAAAACAAAACTCTGAGATTTACACACACACTGATCATTCCTGCCATAAATCTCAGTTAAATTAGGGAAGGCACAAATCTTAACAGACAGACCACGTGGTTCCATAGAAGAAAGAGAAAGAGACAAACAAGCAAACAAAACAAAAACCCAAACATTCCTATTTATATATTTCCCTTTTCTTTTAAGTACCTTTATTTAGCCAAATTTGTCTTCCTGGTGTTATCTCTTAGCAAAGCCCATTTTTTTTACACAATTTCTTCAATTTCTTTTCTCGCATGCCAGTCAACACTGGCACCTGCCTGGCGTCCCAGGCCCCAAGCATGTCTCTCAGGGGATTTCCCTCTACCCTCGAGCTTACGCTTCCCATGATCCTCGGAATGTGAGGCTCACTTTGTCATAGCCGGGTACTCCCGCAGTTTCGGGAAAAAAAGTATCCGCGAAGGACTCCGACTCCCTTCTGTCGAAGTATGGGCCCCTTCCTTAAGGGAACTCTTATTTGAAGATCACCAATAAAAAAAAATAGTGATCCCGGAGGACCTTGCTGCCCCTACAGCAGGTACGAGCACCTCCTCTCACTCTACATGCACCACTTTAGGCTTTGCTTTCCTTTTTAGATACACCGATAGTTCCTATATATTTCTTTTCTTTTCCCTTCGCACTTCTTTTCCTTTTGCTCGGCTTCCGTTCCTTGAAAACACAAAGTTCCACGTTTGGCTTCCCCTCCTTGCTTTCTCTATCCTACCGGTCACGGCTCGGTGGAGCTAGCAGTAGGTAGAGGTGCGGCTAGAGGTTGCTCAAAGAGGTGGAATCAGACTGTTTTCTCAGGTGGAATCCCACACACACACTTCCTCCTTCCCTTACAGAAGGTTCTGTGCTCTGGCAAAACCCCCATGCTCTCCAGACTTTTGGTCTTTCTGCGGTTAGGAAATGCACAGAGGAAGCAAGATCCAGCTGTGATTGGGAGAAGGGCTCTCTCATTCACACACATGCAGGCATACACATATTTCCCATGCTTTTCCATGCTTAAAATTAAAATTTAGAGGTACTCACCTTCTTTCCAAGCAGTCTTTGAGCTCAACACTCAAAACCCCTTTAAAACTTAGTTCCAAATGGCCAAGGTCCAGGAAAACTTACCCACAGACTCAATGGGTCTGCTGCTAGCAAGGGAGGGTTACCTGGGCCAGGTCCATTGGTTAGGTTAGCTTGGAGTCCCATCTGGGTCGCCAATTGTTGGAAGAAATATCCATCTGGGTTCAGTTCCAAGTGGGGACAAAGACACTGGAAACATGGAGATTGCTTGGAAAGATGGTTTAATGGTGGTCAGGATCACATGGCTTGAGATCCTGAACAGAAAAGGGACTGAGATCCTGTGTGCTCCCTGGCTTTATGCTTTTTCTGAGCTTTGAACTTTCTGGGGCACAGGAAGAGTATCCTGATTGGTTGTCAAGCTCCCAGGTGGTCTAGGGGGTCTTAGTTAACATTGTAGGTTGTCCCTCAAGCTTGCCTGAGCCTTGCCATGTGGTGAGTTTCTGTTCTAGATGGGTTCTATTATGATGCAGATGATGATGGCCCATTAACAAAGGTGGGGAGAATGAGTTTCTACCTCTGACCTATTGACAAAGGTGGGGGGTGGCAGGAAGTTGCAGGGAGCTGCTTTGTCTTTAAAACATGTTTCTCCATTTCTCATCCAGGGAAATATATTCTGCCTTTTAAATATTTTCTAAAATATTTCATTCTTCTAGGAGGGGGGTGGGTGCTAAATTCCTACAATCCTAAAAGCTTTAACCAAAAACTTTCTACTATTGACCTCACCCCATTCCTAGGAGGACCATAAGGGGCGTGCATAAGCGCACAAACGTGCCTACCGTTCCTGTCCTATTGTTTTTCTTTTCTTCTTCCTATATATATATACCTTTATATACTATATAACCTTTCTGTATGATAGTTACATATATTGTTGTAACAAAATAAATAAATAAAATAAATAAATAAATAAAATAAATAAATAAATTCTGGATTCAGAGCCAGCAATCGTCTCAGGTTTACATAATGATTGAGTGGATGGAACACAGAAAAGGGTTGTGGGAGATGTAAATCCACCATCTCATAACTGCAATCTATTGGACAAAAAGGAGTCACTTTTTGATGAATGGAGGCATGACCATTATCTTAAACATAAACATTGCCTTGGACTAAGGAAAGTAAAGGCATGGGGGGGGGGAGTGTTTAAAGCACAAAGAGGAAATGGGCTTGAGCAAGAAAGGTCTTGCAGCTAGAGCCATTTGATATAGAAATTGCAGTGCCTCTTCATCACTTCTGGAAATGAAAGGTAAATAAACAGACTCCTTTGTCGTGCTGAAATGGGCAGACATTAGGCAGAAGAATGTGAGTGACCATTGTCATGGAGAATTCCAGTTGTTAAGGTTGGGGGGGTGGCGGAAGCTTTCAAATGTTGGAAGAAAGATTATCATCTGGATTTTATGACCCTGGCAGGAATTACTCTTAGTGGCCTGGATAATGTTAAGAGGTATTCACTACTATGAAGCGACTTGTACTACAGGATAGCTAATTGAAAACAATCTGCAAAAAAAATAACCAGAAAATATATTATCTGTCGTATTTGAAAAAGAAACAGGGTTCCCTAATTTCTCTTTTATATTTATAAAATATTTTTATTTTTGTGATTCAGGGGATGAAATGTAATGATCTGTTTTTCAAACTTTCTCATCTGTAACATTAGCTTGCATGTAAATGTCATTGATCAATATGGAGTGCCCTTTGAGCTGAAAGTCAGGCTACCCATCAAATCAATCATCCTCATCAGGACAGGCAGCATTTTGCAGTCAAGTGGTTAAAGATTAACGTGCTTTATTTTCTCTTCAACGGTACCAGCAATAGCAATCACTATCCTGCTGACAGAATTCTGGAGTCATCTGGTGCTGATGGAGAAAGAGATAGGACTTATTATGTTCTACATACTATTCCATCAAAGACTTCATCAGGTATGGATGAGTTCATTAGTGGCTTATTGCCTGCTTGTCTCCAATGTCAGAATTGGCTCACTGAGAGCCTTTTCTTGCTGGCATTATGTCCCTTCCTCAGAACTCGGATGCTTGAGAAATGCTTATGACGTTCCCTTAGAATGCAATAAGATTTATTTCAAGGTATCTCTGTTTAGAATTGTGCTAAAACTACTCTAAAAACAGCTGTTGATTGACGGAGTGCAATGTAAAGATGAACAAGCAATAAACTATATATGAATTCTTCCATCCCTGATGAGTTCACTTCCACTTGCCCCTTCCTCACATACATCTTCTGAGAATTTCTGTCTCCCTTTTCCTTAATATAATCTCAATCATTCATCTGTACACTTCGCAATTAAAAATGTAGCTCAAAGTCAAGGAGCTGCATTGGATCAAATGAAAGGTCCTTATAGTCTTTTTTCCTCTTTTTTTAACCTTTAACTTCACTTGACAGAGAAGTACTACCAGTAGTCCTTGACTTAACAACCAGATTTTCTGTTGCTAAGAAAGGCAGCTTTTAAGTGAGTCCAGCATGATTTTATAACCTTCTTTTGCCATGGTTATTAAGTGAGTCACTGCAATTGTTAATTGACTCATAGCTTTCCCCCATTGACTTTGCTTGTTGGAAGCTGCCTGGCAAGATTGCAAATGGTGATCACGTGACCTTGATGCAGTGGTGAAATCCAATTTTTTTTTACTACCGGTTCTATGGGCGTGGCTTGGTGGGCATGGTGTAGCTTGGCAGGCATGGCTTTGTGGGTGTGGCAGGGGAAATATACTGCAAACTCTCCATTCCCACCCCACTTTGGAGCCAGCCAGAGGTGGTATTTGCTGGTATTCCGAACTATTCAAAATTTCCGCTACCAGTTTTCCGAACTGCTCAAAATTTCCACTACTAATTTCCACTATCAGAACCTGCTGGATTTCACCCCTGCCTTGATGTGCTTTATTTATTTATTTATTTATTTATTTATTTATTTATTTATTTATTTATTTATTTATTATTCATATTTGTATACCGCCCTATCTCCCGAAGGACTCAGGGCGGTTCACAGGCATATAAAACATTTATATACAAATTAAAATAATCATTAAAAAACTTATTCTAATGCCAATTATTAAAAATAGAAATATAAATATTAAAACCAATTTAAAACCCCTATAAATTTAAAATCTAAGCCAGTCCTGCACAGATGAATAAATGTGTCTTGAGCTTGCGACGGAAGGTTCGGAGGTCCGGAAGTTGACGGAGTCCTGGGGAGTTCGTTCCAGAGGTGGGAGCCCCACAGAAGGCCCTTCCTGGGCGCCGCCAGACGACACTGCCTAGCTGACGGCACCCTGAGGAGTCCTCTCTGTGAGAGCGCACGGGTCGGTGAGAGGTATTCGGTAGCAGTAGGCGGTCCCGTAAATAACCCGGCCCTATGCCATGGGCGCTTTGAAGGTGGTTACCAAAACCTTGAAGCGCACCGGAAGGCCACAGGTAGCCAGTGCAGCCTGCGCAGGATTGGTGTCATCACGGGAGCCCGAGGGCTCCTCTATAACCAGCAGCCGCATTCTGAACTAACTGCAGGCTCCGGATGCCCTTCAAGGGGAGCCCCATGTAGAGAGCATTGCAGTAGTCCAGGCGAGACGTCACGAGGGCGTGAGTGACCGTGCATAGGGCATCCCGGTCTAGAAAGGGGCGCAACTGGCGCACCAGGCGAACCTGGTAAAAAGCTCTCCTGGAGACGGCCGTCAAATGATCTTCAAAAGACAGCCGTTCATCCAGGAGGACGCCCAAGTTGCGCACCCCTTCCATCGGGGCCAATGACTCGCCCCCAACAGTCAGCCGAGGACTCAGCTGACTGTACCGAGATGCCGGCATCCACAGCCACTCTGTCTTGGAGGGATTGAGCTTGAGCCTGTTTCTCCCCATCCAGACCCGTACGGCCTCCAAGCACCGGGACAACACTTCGATAGCTTCGTTGGGGTGGCCCGGTGTGGAAAAGTACAGCTGGGTGTCATCAGCGTACAGCTGGTACCTCACACCGAAGCCACTGATGATCTCACCCAGCGGCTTCATATAGATGTTGAACAGAAGGGGCGAGAGGATCGACCCCTGCGGCACCCCACAAGTGAGGCGCCTCGGAGCCGACCTCTGCCCCCCTGTCAACACCGTCTGCGACCGATCGGAGAGATAGGAGGAGAACCACCGATAAACGGTGCCTCCCACTCCCAATCCCCCCAACCGGCGCAGCAGGATACCATGATCGATGGTATCGAAAGCCGCTGAGAGGTCTAATAGGACCAGGGCAGAGGAGCATCCCCTATCCCTGGCCCTCCAGAGATCATCCACCAACGCGACCAAAGCCGTCTCAGTGCTGTAACCGGGCCGGAAGCCGGACTGGAACGGGTCTAGATAGACAGTTTCATCCAGGTGTAAGGGAAGCTGATACAAAGTTGACTTTGTAAAAATATACAAATAGAATGAGACTATTGCCTTATACACTGTAAGCCGCCCTGAGTCTTCGGAGAAGGGCGGGGTATAAATGTAAACAAAAAAAAAATATGCCACCATACTCTCTACAACCTTCGCTGCAAAGGTTGTAGATGCGTAACATCTATCATAAAGTCATGCTGGCTGCCAAGCACCCAAATTATCTGACCCTGAGGATGCTTCAACAGTCATAGATGCAAGTATGAGTTGTAAGTCACATGTTTCAGTGTTGTTGTAATTTTGGTTGCTAAGCAAAGGATTGTCAAATCAAGGATTACTTGTATTTGAAATGTTTTGGGAATGTAATAAATATACAGTGAGAAAGCAACCCAACAGTGTCTTTAACGATAAATACTCTTGTTATAATGGTTTGTTCTTGTATTATTTTTTGTCTTGCTGTATATTACCATTCTGACCAAAAAAACCATAACAAACCAACCCCAAAGAAAAGGAATTTAGGGAAAATATCTCTAAAACGTACACATCTTTTGGGACAAAGTAATTAGTCAGCTTATGTGCACATAAAGATATAACTTCGTGGCCACCTTTGAGACTTTCTTTGGAATTTAAACATGTGGTGCAGCTATCAAGGAAACTAACGTGATTCTACCATCATTCATTCTTAACTTGAAGCCTGTGGATTGAGGAAAATCATTGTCTTCCCTAACAATGAATATCTCACTTTACAGGGTTGTTGTTTTAAGGAAAATAGGAGAAGGACGGAATAGTAAATATATTTGCCGTCTTGAATTATTTATAAAAATAGAGTACGTCAAATATATGTTGAAAATGTAAATTATCCGAAGGTGCCTTTTTTCACTTTTGATGGACATGTATGACAGCTAAGGAATATTGGGATCAGACATTATAATTCAGACAATTCTGAAATTGTACAATGTATGTAAGTCACACTTGTATCTTTTTTGCCTTCTGTTGTGCTGGACGGGATTGTAAATATCTAGCGGGTGGGGGGGCTCAGCTCACAAAAGAGAGCCAATTGGATATAGTGGTTAAGGTATCAATCTGGAAAGTGACATCTCTCAGGCTACATCATGAGTTCTAGTTCCACCTTAGGTACAAAGCCAGCTGGAGAACCTTGGGATCACCACGTTCTCTTTCAGCTCTAGGAAGCAGGCAATGGCAAACCACTTCCAAAATCTTGCAAATAAACTGGAGAGACTAGTCCTTGCAATTACCAGGAGTCAGGGGTGAAATGTACTTACTTTTCCTACCGGTTCGCTGATGTGCACGTGCCGCGCACGTGTGCCATCATCTGCGCATTTGCAAAGCCTTCTGCTCATGCACAGATGATCAAAACTGGGACATAAGGATGTCCCAGTTTGGGGGGGGGCGGAGCCTCCCACCACCATCACTACCGGTTCTCTGAACTACCCGCCACCCATCCCATGAGCTGGATAGAGCTGGCAGCATTTCACCCCTGCCAAGAGTCCACATGACTCAAGGGCGCCATAAAAAAAGGGGGGGGGGGAATGCTCAGGTCAGAGATATACCAGTGTAGCTTTAGCAGTGTAAGCAAATGCAAATTTAAGTTTCTGAGTTCAGACTGAAGACATTTTCAATTTTGTATAGATTGATTCTACAACCCTATGAATATTGTAAGAGCTAACTTGGCATGCCACACATAAAAAAACACCAAATAATAGATTTCCAGACTTAGTGCAAGGCTGATTTCATTAGAATTAGACCATAATATGCAGTCTCCTTGTATGGCAATATGCAGAGAAGGCCACTAGGTGTAGTTCCAGAGTTAGTTTGCCATGTCTGCAATCTGAAATGGTTACCATAAGGGAAATATCTTGGGGGGGGGGATTGCTTGCCCGGTGGGGGTGGAGGGAGTGGGATGGGGGGGGGAGACTATCTCTTCTTCATTTGGCTTTCCTGAATTGTATTCACAGCCCATTTCAAGGTTGTCCTGATCAGGGCGTTTGCAACATTACCGAAAAGAAGTTGGATGATTAAACCACGGGGTTTTTTTTTAATTCATTCAGAGCGTTTAGCAAATCATTTCAACATTCCCTCTGTTGATCAACATTCTGCCCTGTGCTAAGAATCTGTATCAGGCTAATGAGCTTGCTCAGACCACTTTTTTCCTCTAGCCTTCTTAACCTCTGCAACATGCCTGCTGAGTCTCTGCTCTGAGCTCTCCCTGCCAATGCTGGCAACTAGAATAAAAAGCTCTTGAAATGAAGAGTTATAAAACAGCCTTGCCCAAACCAATCACCTCCCGTTCCAGACAGAGAGCAGAGACATGGCATGACTAGGGCTGGACTACAATTCCCATCCTATCGGTCATAATTTATAGCCACACGTTCTGTGGGTGATGGGGTTAGAGATATTGCATCTGGCATTGCTACCCTAAATCTGTCAGCTGGTGCAGTGCAAAGACTTTCTTTCCCACCACCCAGAAAGGTTTCCCCAAAGGCTTAATTAAGACTCTGCTCTGGCCAGAAATATATCGATTAATTTACACATCGCTGTGCGTTTTTATGATGAACCTTCAAGGAAACTTCAATAGATTGCAGGAAAGCAAGTCTGATAAATTAATAATAAATTAACCCTTGCAGAGAAATGCTTTTTTGTCCCCAAGAGGAAATGTGGGGTTTTTTTTGTTTTGTTTTTTAGCAGAGTTGTGAGGGTGGATGAAGAGACTGAGATGATTTCTTTTTTAAAAAAAAAGTTTTTTTATTTTATAGACAAACAAACATTTAAAACATCAGCAATTCCTTCTGCGTAACGTCTTGGTGTTTTCTTCCTGGTTCCATCATTTTATTGTTTCTTCTTTCTTCACTTCAATTTAAATTATTATCATTTTTCCACAAATACATTATTATCATTTTCTTACATAATTATCCATTGCTTACCTGTACCTTTCTTCTAACCAATGGTAAAATTTATCTCATATCTTAAAATATTCTGAATCCTCTCTTTCTTTAATCATCAAAATTAATCTGTTCATTTCTGCAGAATCTAAAACTTTTCTAATAATTTCTGCTTCCAGAGGTATTTTCTCTGCTTTCCAATTTTGCACAAAAACAATTCTTGCTGCTGTAATTACATGTATAATCAAATAAATATTTTCTTTACTAATTTTCTCTGGTAGGATCCCAATAAAAACACCTCCGGTTTTAAATCAATATGTTGTTGGGTTATTTCTTCTAACCAACCTTTTGTTTTCTCCCAATAGTTTTTGGCTTCCAACATATCCACCACATATGATAATAAGATCCTGGTAGCTGGTGACATTTCCAACATTTAGCTGATTTGTCTTTAAACATTTTTGCCAGTTTCTCAGGTGGCATCTGCCATCTATAAAACATTTTATATTGTTTTTCTTTATAAGAATTGGACATTGTTAATTTATCATTCCTCTCCCATCGCTGTTGCCATTTGTCTAGGTCTATTGAATATCCAAAATTAGGGGCCGGGATAGCTCAGGCTGTTAGAAGCCTGTTATTAGAACACAGCAGCCTGCAATTACTGCAGGTTCAAGACTGGCCCAAGGTTGACTCAGCCTTCCATCCTTTATAAGGTAGGTAAAATGAGGACCCAGATTGTTGGGGGGGCAATAAGTTGACTTTGTAAAAATATACAAATAGAATGAGACTATTGCCTTATACACTGTAAGCCGCCCTGAGTCTTCGGAGAAGGGCGGGATATAAATGTAAACAAAACAAAAAAATGATAGCCCAAGCTATCATAGTTTCCTTTACTTGTTCCTCTTCTAACTCAATCCCCAACAAAAAGTTATAATTTTTTTTGGATTAATTTGTCCTCCGTTCCTGTGAGAATCCTATCCAGCGAGACTGAGATGATTTCGAGAGCATATTGAGAGAGAATGGGGGAGATGGAAATGGAAAGGTAAAGAATTAAGAACTAAACAATCCGGAAGAAAGTGATGTAGATCAGAAATCAGGCTGTCAGGAGGCGTCTAGCTTAACTGAATCCAATGAAGTCCTGTTATGGACAGTCACCTGTAGTTACATCCATCAAATATAACAAAGTACAACAATAAAAAAATCAAAGGCTTAAAGAGCTGCCTTATTAAAATGGTATTCTAAAAAATGATAACATTTACCATTCAGATATGGACTGTATCCAAACCATTGCATCCACTTTTTAAAGGAGTTGTTTATACCCTGCAACAACAGTTCATTCTTTGTGCTATAACCAACACTACACAGGAAAAGAGTATGAAATTATAAGCCAAGGCAGCGGTAAAATGCTACCGGTTTGCACAGGTTCAGGAAAACCGGTAGTGATAAAAGCTACCGGTTCGGGTGAACCAGTAGTGAAAAAAAGCTACCGATTCGTCCGAACCAGTATTTCCGACGATCAGCTGTGCCACGCTATTTATATTCTATAGAAAGCAGGAAATCCTGCTTTCTAGTGAATCTAAATCACGCAGCTGTTCTACTTACCTTGTTAAGTTTCCTTTTTCCACGCAAAGTGTGTGTTTGGTGCACACTGTGCATGCGCGCACATGCGCTTGGTGCGCAGCATGCGTTTGGCACGCAGTGCGCATGCACAGGCAGAGAACTGGTGGCAATCTGCGGAGGATTTCATCACTGAGCCAAGGCCTAAGATTTAAAAGGAAATATATCTCACTCTAGTTTATATCATCTCTTCTCACTATCATTCTTCGTACCTTTCTATTTTTGAAACCTCTCCTGCTTTTATCATGTCCCTTTTCATGCATTGTCTTTTCTTTTTAAATTAATTAATTTATTTATTTATTTATTTATTTATTTATTTATTTATTTATTTATTTATTTTGTCACAACATCATATAAAAGGATTATATAGTATAAACATATATATGAGTAAATATTAGGAGGTATAAGCATCAATATATATATAGGAGGAAGAAAAGAAAAGAAAAACAATAGGACAGGAACGGTAGGCACCTTTGTGCGCTTATGCACGCCCCTTATGGTCCTCTTAGGAATGGGGTGAGATCAATAGTAGAAAGTTTTTGGTTAAAGTTTTTAGGATTATGGGAAGAGACCACAGAGTCAGGTAAAGTATTCCAAGCACTGATGATTCTGTTACAGAAGTCATATTTTCTGCAATCTAGATTAAAGCAGTTAACATTAAGTTTAAATCTGTTGGTTGCTCTTGTATTGTTGCAATTAAAGCTGAAGTAGTCTTTAACAGGAAGACATTACAATAGATGATTCTATGAGTTAAACTTAGGTCTTGTCGAAGGCGACCGAGTTCTAAGTTTTCTAGGCCTAGGATTTCAATTTCATGATCCCTCTCTTTTTCAGGATCCAGTTATTTCCATGCAACCACAACTTTCTTGAGCTTCCTCTTCCTATTGCCTCCTTTATGTTTCTTTCATATATTGGTTTTTGCAATTTGATTCTCCTTTGCTCTCTCTGGTCAAACCACTTCAATATGCTTTCTTTCCTGCTGGACAGCCCCTTTGTATTCCCTTCATTCAGTACTCATTCATTTTGGCTTTATCACACACAGTTCTTAAATACCCAATTCTTGCTGCATTTAACTTACTTTAGGCTTCCCTTAACATATCCATTTCTTACTTCTGAAGAATAAAGTTAGCAGAGGCATTATTTTATACACATCACATGCAATTTTCTAATACCATATCATCTTAAAATGTCTTCATCCTTTCCCCAACTCTACAGAGGTATGAAAAATTGTCTACTTGTTTTTTTTTAATATTTATGTATAATTTCAAATAATTCACTTGGGTTTTTTCCCCCTGTGTAACAATTATTTTGGTCCCTGATGTACTAATTTTCAGTCCCATACTCCTCATTGCCCAATATTGTCTATCCAACATTCAACTATAATTTATTCAGGCTTTCAAACAATATCAATCAACTCCATAAAAATATATGCACCTTTATATCATCAACCAATATTCCTTTAAGATCAGTCCAAGTTTTCCTTGTACGTTTATTAATAAATATATTAAAAAAACAATGAAGCAGTTGCAATAGTCATCTGGCTTTGGAGGATTCATTTTGGTCAAATATGTAAATGTTTAAGCAGATGGCAGCATCTACACAACTTTGGTTGATTGAAAAAGCTAAACTTATTTGTATTAGTACTTCAATAGGACACAATTAGGAAATCTCAGGCTCTAGATGAGAAGTCAGAAACACCTATTGGAAAAAGTTAATAATAGGCCACTTCCTTACTGCTGGGCAGAAAATTGCAAGTATATACCATTCCAGGTGTCAAACTGGCAGCTTGCGGGCTGGATGTGTCACACACAGGCCCGCCCAGCCCGGCTCAGCAAAGGCAAAAAATGTCGCGATACGGCACATGACGTAGCGAGTTTGACACCCATGAATAAGACATCTGTTCAAGAGAATCTAAGATGGAAATATAAAAATATCCTCAATGTTCTGACAAATATTGTCAGAAGAAAAACAAATCTTGGTTGTGAGCAGAATTACTTAATGTTTAATTTGCTCTTTAAAAATAAAACATTTGAATGATCTTGGAACAGCATAAAAGCTTACTTTGACTGCTTGACTGATTATGTGCCATTAAGTCAGTGTTGACTCCTAGCAACCACATAGATTTTCTCCATATGATAATCTATCTCTAGACCAGTGATGGCTAAGCTTTTTGCCATCATGTGCCAGGATGTGGGGGGGAAGGTTCATGCATGCGCGTGCCCACACCCATAATTCTATGTGTCCAGCCTTGCGCATGCGCGCGCAACCCCCCTCTCCCCCATTCCTGGCACGCGATGGCCTGGTAGGCTCATTTTTCTTTCTCACCTGGTTCCAGATCCTCTCTATGCATCTGGAGAGGGCGAAAACAGCCTTCCCCACCCCATCGGAGGCCCTCTGCAGGCCCAAAACAGCCCATTTCCCAACTGTTTTTTGCTGTCCCCAGCCTCCAGAGCCTCTCTAGGAATCTCTGGAGACTGGGGACAGCAAAAAAGTCACTTCCTGTCCAACCAGAAGTTGGGAAATGGGCCGTTTTGGGCCTCTAAAGGGCCTGGGGAAGGCTGTTTTCACCCTCCATAGATGCATAGAGAGGATCTGGAGCCAGGTGAAAAAGAAAAATGGGCCTTCCCCACCCAGTCCAGGCCCTCTGGAGGCAGGAAACAGCCTGTTTCCCTACTTCTGGTGGGCCCAGATGGCCCAAAAATCAGCTGGCCGGAGCTGAACTGGCATGCCCACTGATATGGCTACATGTGCCACCTGTGGCATGGCTTTAGACCCTTCAGGTCTTCCATCAATGTACTCATCGTCACTGTAACTGACTCCACCCACTTTTATTGCTGTTTATCTTTGCTTTCTTCCACCTTTGCTAGCACTAGACCCTTCTCTAGAGAGCAAGATCTTTCCACAATGGATTGATTTAGTCAAGAATTTATACATCCCATCTTAATTTCTTCTTAGAATGACTATTGACCTCAGTGCTTGGCTATATAATTATATACAAGCAGATCATTGTTCTGTGAAGAACGTTCCGTGATGAATTTTAAGAAGAGCTGATAAAAAGGTGGGTCAATGTTATGGAAAGCATCTAAAAAGAGGGAACCAATGTGATGGATTTCAGTAAAACATCTGGTTCCCAGGAAGGAGGGAACTAATTCCAAGGAGGAGAGTGAAAGGAGATCACATACAGTAGTTTGGAACTGGATCATGGAAAGAGGAAGAGATTGAGGATAGCCACTGTTTAGAATTTTCTGGATATTTATTTATTTTTATTTTTATTTATTTATTTTGTCACAACAGTATATATAAGCATAAGCATGAAAGTAACTATATAATATATAAGCATATATATATATATATATATATATATATATATATATATATATATATATAAGCATAAGTATGTAATAACTATATTAATTGGATATAATGAAAGGAAACAATAGGACAGGAACGGTAGGCACGTTTGTACTCTTATGTACGCCCCATATATATATACGAGGAATGACACCAGACCCACACTCACAAGGTCCACACAGGATGTCACCACCGCACATCCACCCAGAAAGCAGACCCAAACCCACACTGATCATGAAGCACGACCAAGGACCAGAAGCCAGACCGCAGCTGCAACATTAGCCATTTCAAACCCCTCCAATCCATTCATGCAGCAGACTGACACCCACTATGAAGATGTAGCACGACCACAAAGCCAAACAACAGCTATGCAGCTCACCAGCTCAAATCCCCCTGCAGCACAGACTAGACTGAGCACAACCAAGCCCCCACCAACACAGGACACACCCCCAGCCAATCAGAGCACAGAAAAACCCCCATCCAATCAGAGCACAGCCAAGCTCCCACCCAATCAGTTCAAACCCCCACTAGCAGTTAAAAGGAAGAAACAGCTGCGATCACACATTGCTCCCAGAAGCACGAAGCTGAAGCCTGAAGATGCAAATAAGCTGGATTGTTTTACATCATTTTTGGGCTAGATCTGACGGCCAATAAATGTTTCATCTTAATATGCTTGTTTTCTTTCACTTTTGTGAACTAGAACAAAACTGAAGTACGTAGAATTTTTGGGCGCAGTTTGTTGGTTTTCAATGATTGCACACGAGACTCGAGATGTTTTTCAGTGTGCGAGCAAGCGCGTGTTCACACATCCTTTACTGAGCAAGAGTTCATTCCAGCGTTCAGTTTGTTCAAGCATTCATTTCAAGCAGGCATGTCCACACAGTTTTGTACTTCCTCTTTTATACACATAAGCATTTGTATATGTGAAAAATTTACATCGCAAGATGGGAAAGGCTGAATCACAGGTGCGAGATATGCACTTTAGCTAAACCTTCCTCCAGACCACCCAGGCATGACCCAAAGTACACGTATGTAGGAAAGAGAACGAAACAGCTAAAAATACAGTTGTTATGCTGATGTGCAGTGAAGCATCAAGGGTGGTTTCCATAATCTCCTGTCCTCTCGCTGAAGCAAGTTTTGCTAAAAGTATGAGATGGGCAAGGACGGCCATCTTAGTGACCATCTACCCTACAGCAGTTCTAATAAATATTTAGTGGAGAACTTTACTTCTTGTAATGGGAACTTTACTTCTTGTGGCCCTTTCAATTTAAAATACATTGCCTCCTCTTTAATGAAGAAGACATGTCTAAATAAAGATGGAAAGAAGGTAGAATTCTTTGCTATTCGAATTCCCGTTTTTCATGAAAGTATAAATAGCGGTTTGCAGTACCAGAGATGGCAGCTGGAGACAGAAAATAATGGTCCGCCCAGTGGTGGGATTCAGCCAGTTCGTACCACTTCGGGAGAACCGGTTGTTAACTTTCTGAGCAGTTTGGTAAACTGGTTGTTGGAAGAAATCATTAGGGCAGAGAACCGGTTGCTAAATTACTTGACTCCCACCACTGGGTCCGCCTGATTTTTACCAAATGTTTATCTGTTTTTGATGCAGTTTATCATAAACCATGTTTCTTTCGGATCCTGGAATAAGTTACACTTGGTTTCAAGACTAGAGATGAAACCTTAACAGGAATAATAATGTTATAAAAGTAAAGAGAAATACATATTCCTTGCTGAACTGTGGTTAAATACATTGAGGAAAGTGTTGAAAAAAATCAGAATTGGGGGAGAAAAATACAGGAAACCTTGAGGGCTTTTGGCACTGATGAGCCTTCATATTCAAAACAGCATACAAAGCAGAAATTCAATAATATGTTGATAACAAGATGGTAATCATGAATTTAGCAGGAAGTGTGCATTTTGCAATGTTCAGAACTGCTGTTTTTGACATCCTTCAAGAGCACTACAAGAAACAAGTGCTGATGTAAAAAAAAATTAGACTAATTTTCAACAGTAAAACTAATGGGAATTCATGTGAAGGCACTTCAAATAAATAACCGAAGAAATAACATCTGCAGAAAAATCTGTACACTGTGTTTTTTTCAGTCTGTGAATGGATTCTTACAACTGCTATTAAGATAAAAAGAAAAAGACCACGTTTTGCCTTTTTACTGCATAATACTATGCAAATATCATTAGAGTGGCACCTGGTTTGAAGAGCATACCGTGTGAAAAGCATCTAATACATTTAATAGACATGTCAACAAACAAAATATGACTCGGCATTGCAATGTGGAAACCAAAACTAGTAACAGCCATATTTAAAATATTTGTGTAAACATTAACAGGGAGATTAACTCTTCTTTTTTAGACACAGAACAAGTATCTGACCCTAATAAAAATTCAAACCAATGCAGTCTATATTCTTATGAGTATTTCCCCATAAATAATAAACAGAATCATAATTCTGAGAGATGGATATCTTTTCTATGAAAGCATAACGGCTCACATTATTTATATTAATCCACAAATGCCCTTGGTGGCTTTAGCCCTATCCAACCTCTTTGTGCCTCTGTCTTTCAGTTGAAACAGAATATTATTGGAAAGTAAGTACATTTGCTCATGTGTGATACTTTCCGAGAATCAAGGAGGCAGTTCTGTATTTAACAAAGCCAACTGTTAATTTCCAAGCATAGCTAGTGGGTTTAATAACAGGCTACACACGTAGAAGAGAAAGGAAGAACAGCAGGAAATAAATGAATTCTGCCAAATATTTCAGGTGTCTTAAAAAAGAATTTATACTTTTCTTGGACTTTTGAGTCATGAGTTTAAAGCCAGCTTGGTTGAACTGATGCATATAACTATAACTATAGTGGCGTTTATTGTCTGCTGACAATATTCCACACATAAGCAGAACTCTGAGCACCAGCCTGCCCCAAGTTTGTTAGAGGTAAACGAGGGAATAGGGCTCTGGCTTGTACTTAGGAACCCAGCACACCCATCATTCACAATGCCTGAACTCTACCCAAGGTAACTTCAGCAGTTGGGGGGAGTGGCGTTGAAGTTGCCTAAACAGCTCCTGCCTTTTAACTGCTGTTTGCTGTGCAGGAATCAACAAGCTATGTTTTTCAAAGCATAGAGATAAGCATTATCAACTGCTAATATCTCCATGCATTCCACCTTGCTGGTACAAGCACAAAACAGAAGCCCAAAGGGCACGTACAGGTACGCATGAAACCCTTGCTACACTCAGCTGAGAAGAGAATAAGACTGTTTGCTGTAAACTGATGCTTTTCAACCTGATGAAGAGGATCCAGCTGTAAACGTATTCAGCCTTTCAAGAACCATTTGCAAATTAGCAGCTTTTGAATCACCCCTTTCTTCTCTATAGCTGAAAAATGGAATATCAGATAGTAGATGAAAGATAAACATAGGGTTTTTTTTCCCCCAGCCCAGTGTACATACAAAACTTGCCCTTTATTAGCAATTCCAAGCATGTTTACACGGGAAAAAAAATTACTTCTCTGGAGCTCAGGAAAATCTTCCCCCTAGGAAATATAACTATTTTTTTAAATAGTTAATAAAATCATTTTGTGTCTCAATCATGTTTAATGTATCAGTCTGAAATCTTTGGCAGGTGCCCCATATGATCTGTTTGAAAGCCAATGTAGTGTAGTATTTAATCTAGATTGGATCTGAGCTAAATCCAAGTCTACACTAGACTATAAAAGCTTACTAGGTGGTCTTTAGGCCAGTCTGTACAATCTACCTTACAGGACTGTTGCTCCGAGTTAAGATTGAAACTGGGAGGACAACTAAGCCAACAGATTTTTAAAGGGCCAGTTAAGAAGCTAGATAAAGCTGCTCATTTCTGAGAGAAGAGCAGATTATCATTGTTATAATGGAACAACATCATAACTTTTGGTCTGCAAGTCAAACCACCTCATTAAAGTGGTTGTCCACAATCTGCACATATCTCCTACTTGGTTGCCCAGAAGTCCTAGAATAAAGCCACTTATAATACTAATACCAATTCTTGAATACAGCTCAACTGTCTGGAACCCATACCACATTTCTGACACCAATACAATTGAATCTGTCCAGAAATATTTTACAAGAAGAGTTCTCTACTTTCTGAATACAACAAAATACCTTATGCCACCAGATTTGAAATCCTGGGTTTAGAAAATTTAGAACTACACCGCCTTTGACATGACCTGAGTTTAACTCATAGAATCATCTATTATAATGTCCTTCCTGCCAAAGACTATTTCAGCTTCAATTGCAACAATACACGAACACACAATAGATTTAAGTTTAATGTTAACCGCTCCAATCTTGATTGCAGAAAATATGACTTCAGTAACAGAGTTGTTAATACTTGGAATACACTACCTGACTCTGTGGTCTCTTCCCAAAATCCCAAAAGCTTCAACCAAAAACTGTCTGCTATTGACCTCACCCCATTTCTAAGAGGTCTGTAAGGGGCGTGCATAAGAGCACGAGCATGCCTACCATTCCTGTCCTATTGTTTCCTTTTGTTATATCCAATTAATATAGTTATTACGTACTCATGCTTATATATATTTTTATATATTGTTTAGTTATTTCATGCTTATGTTTATATATACTGTGTGACAAAATAAATAAATAAAAATAAATAAATAAAATAAATAATACCTAGATAAGGAATGCGATTTTAAATGATGATTGTGAGTTGAGGTTAACAATAGGATGAACGTGAACAAGACTGATAATGTATCTATTGTATGAAGCAAGGGTGAAATAATACATTACTTTTCCACAAGCTAGCAGTGACCAGATATGTTAGTCTCACTGTCGACCAGTTAGCCCAGAGGTCTTCAAGACTTGCTGGCTGGAAAATAAGCTATGCTGGCTGGAGAATTCTCAGAGCTGAAGCCCACAAGTCTTAAAGCTGCCAAGTTTGAAGACCTCTGAGTTTGCCCATTCTTTAGTACTTCCATATTGAATTGTTGTGGTTCAAATGATTTTGATATGTGTGAAGTTCTTTGGTATAGTAAGGACTCATCAATCTTGGCAACTTTAAGACTTGTGGACTTCAACTCCCAGAATTCCCCAGACAGCATGGCTGTCTGAGAAATTTTTGAAGTTGAAGTCTATAATACTTAGAGTTGCTAAGTTTGGAGGCTCCTAGTATAGGGGAAAAGAATTCTCCGACAGCAGATTGTCAGAGAAGAATGTTAACACAAATCAGCTTTTGCCAGCCTAACAAATGGGTTGAATAACACTACCCATAATCCCCAGATCGCATTGGGGGAAGCTTGAGTCATTGGCTTTTTGTCAGGTGCAAAAGATCAGGATCACACTTGAAATTCCAGTTAAACTGATTTATTACTTCTCATATCTATGCACAAAATTGTACTCAACAAATGGTTGCTGGTGCTAGGTAAGGGTCAACACAATTCAATTAATTTGTGACTTAATTTGTGGCTATGTAGAGGTTCTCTAGGCCAATTCCTGTTTTGATCTATCCCCAGGTTCTGCCATTCCTTCTCCTACAGTTTTCTCCAAACAGCATTCCTAGCTGCACTTAAAGGTAAAAGTAAAGGTTCCTCTTGCACATATGTGCTTGTTGTTCCCGACTCTAGGGGGAGGTGCTCATCTCCATTTCAAAGCCAAAGAGCTAGTGCTGTCTGAAAACATCTCCATGGTCATGTGGCCGGCATAACTAAATGCCAAAGGCGCAGGGAACGCTGTTACCTTCCCATAGGTGGTCCCTATTTTTCTATTTGCATTTTTACATGCTTTCTAATTACTAGGTTGGCAGAAGCTGGGACAAATCACGGGAGCTCACCCTGTTACGCGGCACTAGGGATTCGAACCACTGAACTGCCGACCTTTCGATTGACAAGCTCAGCATCTTAGCCACTGAGCCACCGCATCCCTTAGCTGCACTTAAGCCTTCCTTAAGCTTTCCATATGCTCATCAATTTCCTACTTGAACAGTGATGTGAATAAATGCATGTGTGCAGCATGGTGAGGCCTTACCTTAGGATAACTGCTTATTTTAAGAAAGACAAAGCAATAAGAGGGAACTGTCTTTTTGTTCATCTCCTCCTCCATTTTTGAGACAGCACCATTTTCCCCCTAGGACTAAAATAACTCTGAATATGCAGTGCAAATAGAACTATCCCAGGTGAGTTCATTCCAATGGTTCTCCCTTGCTGATTATTTCAGGGTGTCCTAAGGCACCATTTTTACCTCAAGTCTCTGCAAACCTGGATCCTCTCTCAGTTTGGTTTCATTTCACTCAAGGAATTTCAGGCTATAATTCAAACTATGAGAGGAAACTCATCAACATTTTGCCATGTCTGTTCAGAGAAAAGCTTCCAAACAGGAAAAAGACAAATTGTACTTGTGGTCTGGCATCTCATAATTTAAAAGTCATAGGTGTGGGATTTTCTACAGAAGGAGGGATGTACCAATTCATGGGGAAAAAATGATATACAATATTATTTATTTATTTATTTATTTAAATTTGTATACCGCCCTTCTCCCGAAGGACTCAGGGCGGTTCACAGCCAGATAAAATAAACAATAATATTACAATATAAATACTATTAAAATACAATTAAAAAACTTATTCAATTGGCCGAGATTAAAAATTTAGAATAAATGATAAAAACCCATTAAAAAACCCACAAATTTAAAAACTAATCCTAATCCAGTCCTGCGCAGAGGAATAAGTGTGTCTTAAACTCGCGACGAAAGGTTCGGAGGTCCGGGAGTTGACAAAGTCCTGGGGGGAGTTCGTTCCAGAGGGCGGGAGCCCCCACAGAGAAGGCCCTTCCTCTGGGCGTTGCCAGATGACACTGTCTCGCTGACGGCACCCTGAGGAGTCCCTCTCTGTGAGAGCGCATGGGTCGGTGAGAGGTATTCGGTAGCAGTAGGCGGTCCCGTAAATAGCCCGGCCCTATGCCATGGAGCGCTTTGAAGACGTTCACCAAAACCTTGAAGCGCACCCGGAAAGCCACAGGTAGCCAGTGCAGTCTGCGCAGGATAGGTGTCACACGGGAGCCACGAGGGGCTCCCTCTATCACCCGCGCAGCCGCATTCTGGACTAACTGAACCCTCCGGATGCCCCTCAAGGGGAGCCCCATGTAGAGAGCATTGCAGTAATCCAGACGAGACGTCACGAGGGCGTGAGTGACTGTGCACAAGGCATCCCGGTCTAGAAAGGGGCGCAACTGGCGCACCAGGCGAACCTGGTGGAAAGCTCTCCTGGAGACGGCCGCCAGGTGGTCTTCAAAAGACAGCCGTTCATCCAGGAGAACGCCCAGATTGCGCACCCTCTCCATCGGGGCCAGTGACTCGCCCCCAACAGTCAGCCGAGGACTCAGCTGACTGTACCGGGATGCCGGCATCCACAGCCACTCTGTCTTGGAAGGATTGAGCTTGAGCCTGTTTCTCCCCATCCAGCTATATGATGCTGTCCTATTGTATTTAACAAAATGGTGGTTATTTCTTCTGGTTAACTGAAAAAGAAAAAAATTCCCAAGACTAGCTGCTTTGGACGGAATCCTGCTTTGCTTAAAAGAGACACAATATCTTTTCCCATTTCAGTCCAAAATACTGGAATTTACCACATCTCAACTAATAAACTCCATCTCAACTAAAACATACATGCCAGAATTTAATGCATAACAACAGCAGGGACACTGTGTTTGTCAAAGAATATCAGGGAGAAATTAGACCAAATAAAAGCAGAGAAAGGAGATGCTAGGGTCTCTACTGGGACATTTCTATGCTCCTAATTGCTCTCAAGAAATGTTCTTTTTTTTTCCCTCAGAGAAAACTTTTTGTCCTTAACTAGAATAGTTCTCAGCATTTTGTAACTTCCTTAGCATCACAAAACAGTTTTCAGTAGCCAGCAGGGGAATCAAATCAAGGCCAAACTTTTCACACAGCTATACCAGAACACTTAGAATGTTTCCATTGTATATATTAACATCATATCTAATGCCTAATTAAAACAAAAACTACAGACTTCTTTATGTAATTCTATTGAGCAGTGCCAAAGTTTGCACAAAAAATATCACAACAGTTTGAAGCCACATCATATAATCGATAATCAACTGCCTATTACTTAAAATTGGGTTTGTCAAATGTTCTGCTTTTGTGAGGAGACCCTGGAAAAATCATGAGCCAGGAAAACATATCCTGTATTGCTTAATTATGCTGAAAGTACAGGTAATCCTCGACTTACAACCACAACTGAGCCCAACATTTCTGTTGCGGAGACAGTTGAGTTTTGCCCCATTTTACAATTTTTCTGGGCCGCGGTTGTTAAGCGAATCGCTGCAGTTGTTAAATTAATAGCACAGTTGTTAAGTGAATCTGACTTCTCCATTGACTTTGCCTGTCAGAAGGTCTCAAAGGATGATCTCATGACCCTGGGACACTGCAACTGTCCTAAATCTGAACCAGTTGCCAAGCACCGGGATTTTGATCCTGTTACCACGGGGATGCTGCAATGGTTGCAACTGGTCATAAGCAGTAGTGGGTTCCACTTACCTTTGCTACCAGTTCAGAACTGTGAGTTTGCGTGTGTGCTTGCTTTTTTTTTGTTTACATTTATATCCCGCCCTTCTCCGAAGACTCAGGGTGGCTTACAGTGTATAAGGCAATACACCAGCTTTGCTGGTACGCGGTACACCAGCTTTGCTGGTACGCGGTGCTTCTGTGCATGCACAGAACCGTGATGATGTCTGGGTGGGTGGGTGGGCAGAGCCTCCCGCTGCCTCCACTACCGGTTCACCTGAACCGGGTTGAACCAATAGAAACTCACCACTGGTCATAAGTCTCTTTTTTAGTGCCTTTGTAACTTAGAATGGTCACTAAATGAACGGTTGTAAGTCAAGGAATACTGGTATAATCCATAAATGCTTGGCAAAAATAAGCCTCACTAAAGGCACCAAGGCTTAGATCTAGACTTGTGCTAGACAATTACAGTAGTGGCCAAAATTGTGGAAACCTTTTGGGAAAAGTGTATTTTCTAAAACTAGCTAATAACCCATTTTTTAAGAGTAGTACCATAAAATTATATATCAATGGAAAGATAATTTAATCAAGAATGTAATGCAATAACTTTTATGAAGGATTTGCTATTAGAATAGCAGCTACAGTATAAAGAAAAGTGAAACACACAGAAAATCGATTGCCTCCCACCGACCTGTGCCACCCGTTACCACCGATTGCCTCCCACAGGGAGGGACTCCTTAGGGTGCCGTCTGCCAGGCAGTGCCGACTGGCGACACCCAGGGGAAGGGCCTTCTCTGTGGGGGCTCCCACCCTCTGGAATGAACTTCCCCCAGGACTCCGTCAACTTCCTGACCTTCGAACCTTCTGCCGCGAGCTTAAAACACATCTATTTATCTGTGCAGGACTGGACTAGAATTTTAATTTTTAAATTTAATTTTAATGGGGTTTTATCATTTTAATTGTAATTTTAAATTTTGGCCTATTTAAATAAGTTTTTTAATTAGTGTTTTATCTTGTATTATATTTTTATTTTTATCGGGCTGTAAACCGCCCTGAGTCCTTCGGGAGATAGGGCGGTATAAAATTTGATTAAATAAAAAAATTAAATAAATAAAAAAATGAGATATACAAAAATGATCACCATGGCAGTTAATACTTTTAGCATGAATTACAGCCTTACAACGTCTTCCCATGTAGTGAACCAAGTCTTTTAGTTCTGCAGCTATTATAATGTGAAACCAAGTTTGAATGATTGCTTCTATTAATTGGGTTTTATTGCTGGGTTGCTTCTGACTAACATGTTTCTTTAGTCAGCTCCATAGATTTTCAATTGGGTTAAGGTCTGCGTTATTCCCAGGCCATTCTGGCAGTGGAATAGGATGATCTTGAAACTCAAAAAAAGAAGAAGAAGAAGAAGAAGAAGAAGAAGAAGAAGAAGAAGAAGAAGAAGAAGAAGAAGAAGAAGAAGAGGAGGAGGAGGAGGAGGAGGAGGAGGAGGAGGAGAGGAGGAGGAGGAGGAGAAGAAGAAGAAGAAGAAGAAGAAGAAGAAGAAGAAGGAGGAGGAGGAGAGGAGGAGGAGGAGGAGGAGGAGGAGGAGGAGGAGGAGAGGAGGAGGAAGAGGAAGAGGAAGAAGAAGAAGAAGAAGAAGAAGAAGAGGAGGAGGAGGAGGAGGAGGAAGAGGAAGAAGAAGAAGAAGAGGAAGAGGAAGAAGAAGAAGAAGAAGAAGAAGAAGAAGAAGAAGAAGAAGAAGAAGAAGAAGTGGTGTTATTAGCCATCAAACCTCAAACCTCAGCGCCATCTTGCATGCGCAAGATGGCGCTGTTCTGAAGACTCGGCTCCGGCGAAGAAAAAGGCCCCTCCCATGCTGGCAATGTCCTGGCGGCCCGTCTGGCCGCTTGCTGCCCCGGCCGGAGATCTCTTTTCGAGCAGCCATGGAGAGGTCTCTGGACCTTCTCTGATACATGGCTGCCGAGCGAGGCAGGTAGGCTGGCGGTGGATTCGGAGGCCATGTTCTGAGGCTCGGAGGTGGGGCGATGAGTCGGCGTTTTCTAGCCGGCCGTTTTCGGCCGATTCGTTCGCTGGCGGGCCTCTAGCCATTGGACTCGTCTTCCGGCCCTCTTCTGACCATCGACTTGGACTTTGGGGTTTCAGCCTCTGCAACTTGGATGAGGCGGAGGTATTACATCTACCCTTACTACTGCCATCTGCCTCTTGTGCCACGGTTTGTTGGCTTTCTCCCTGCTGCCGGATTGTGGACTTGGCAGCCTTCATATCCTCCAGCCTCTCGGAGAAGTTCAGCCTTTTATATGGGCCTGGCCTCTTGGGGGGGTAAGGCTGAGAGACCTGGCCTCTGGGGTGGTTAGGATTTATTCCTGGCCATGTCTGGAGGGTTGTTGGAGGTTTGCGGGGAGATGATGGAGGCATTCGGGCGGTTCCCCTGTAACCAGTCTGTGGTTGTGACTGTGATAACATCATCCATGCCCCCTCGGCCTTTTGGGACTTCTTTGGCGTTTTAGTCCTATTAGGACTTTTTGGGGGAGACAATGGGACTTATTTGGGGACAGAGGAAGACGGAGGAGGATGTGCCCAAGGACTGGAGTGCCATCTCCCCTCACCCCCGGTTCCAGGATGTTTTGGACTATACACTCGACAGAATACCACCTAGACTGTCATTTGGTGCCTATCGCTGTTCCATTCTGCGTCCGTCCTCATTCTGGACTAGTACCATCTGCTACCACCTGCCATTCGGAGATGGAGCTTTTGTTTTTGCCGATTCTTAGTCTCAGCTGCTACGCACTATACTCATGAGGAACTCTTGCGCCTGCGAGGTGCCCCCGCCTCGCAGGAATGGCCCTCCTCACTACCGAGGCCGGCCTCCATGTGGTCTTGGGACCCACAGAGGTGGCATGCGAAAAAGAAGAGCTTGTGGGGTTTTTAGAGAGGAACTTTTAAGGGGTGGGAGGGTAAGGCGGGCAATGGGGTAACCCGTCGGGTGAGGCCAGTCTCTGCACATGCTCATGGCGGTCTTTCTTTATCAGGTTCGGAGGTTATGGGGTGGAGGTGTTCCTATTGATGAGGGTGGTTCTATTGACACGGTAAGTGGGAGAGGCAGATATGGCGGGCGAGGGTCATACCAAGTTTCGGGAGCGCGTGCTCGATGTCTGAAAGCGATCACGCTCCGACCCCTTGGACTTCTCCGTTCCCGGATGGTCAGGATCCTCAGAGCCGGGCCTTGATTGATGTTGTGCAATGCTCGGTCCGTGGTGAACAAAGCCCCTTGTTTGTGATCTTATTCAGGGGTTCCGCGGACCTTATAGGCATTACGGAGACCTGGTTGGGCACGGAAGGGGTGTGCCCTCGTGGAGATGTGCCCGCGGGTTTCCGTGCATTCCATCAACCGAGGCCCAGGGTAGGGGTGGTGGGGTGGCGGTTGTGATTAGAGAGAGTCTAGAGCCGAGGGAGACCACTGTGCCTCAGATTGCCGGGTGCGAATCCCTCTTTGTGAGATGGGGTCATAGGTGTCAGATGGGTCTGCTGGTCGCGTACCTGGCTCCTTGCTACGTGGCAGCTGCCCTGCCCGAGCTCCTGGAGGGGCTGGCCGGGGTGGCAGTTGAGACCCCAGACTTTTAGTCATGGGGACTTTAACTGCCATCTTCCGGCCCGCCATCGACAGCGGCTCGGGAGTTCACGGCTTCCATGACGGCCTTGGACCTGACCCAGGTAATTGATGGCCCTACTCACACTGGGGGTGGCACTCTGGACCTGATTTTTCTCTCTGGTCAGTGGTTGAGAGATCTGGACTTAAAGGAAATAATCACTGAACCTTTGTCATGGTCAGATCACTCTCTTCTTCGCCTGGACTTTCTGACCGCCATTCACCACCACAGGGAGGCGGAGCCGATCGTTGGTTCCGTCCCAGGCGCCTGATGGACCCGGATGGGTTCCGGACGGAGCTTGGGCCATTTCCTGAGGGTCTGGCTCACGGCTCGGCCGAGGAACTTGTTGCGGCCTGGGAGCGGGCGGCGGGGCCTTAGACCGAGTCGTGCCTTTGCGGCCTCTGACCCGGCGCAGGGCCCAACCGGCTCCTTGGTTCTCCGAGGAGCTGAGGGGATGAAGCGCCGGAGAAGACGCCTAGAGAGTTCCTGGAGGTCTAGCCGTTCGAAGCTGATCGGACACTAGTGAAGTCCTATACTAGGACTTACCTAGTGGCATTGAGGAAGCGAGGCGTAGCTCGCCTCCTCCCTCATTGCATCGGCAGATAACCGCCCGCCGCCCTGTTTGGTGACTCGCTCCCTCCTTCATCAGGGGAGCGGGATGACCCGCTGCAGGGACGGGCTGAGGAGTTTAACGGTTATCTATACGATAAAATCGTTCAGCGGGATGGTCTGGACCAAGATTGCGGTGATGCGGTGAGACGCTGAGGGTGGTCTTGGCGACATTATTTGGGATGAGTTTGACCCTGTGGCTCCCGAGGACATGGACAGGTTGCTGGGTAGGTTGAATGCCACCACGTGTTTACTGGACCCGTGCCCCTCCTGGCTGGTGCTGGCCACTCGGGAGGTGACACGAGGCTGGCTCCAGGCGATTACGATCGCTTCTTTGGTGGAGGTGTCTTCCCGGCCGCCTTGAAAGAGGCGGTGGTGAGGCCCTCCTTAAGAAGCCTTCCCTGGACCCGGCTGTTTTAGGTAATTATCGTCCGGTCTCCAACCTTCGCTTTGCGGCGAAGGTTGTAGAGAGTATGGTGGCATATCAGCTTCCCTTGCACCTGGATGAAACTGTCTATCTAGACCCGTTCCAGTCCGGTTTCCGACCCGGTTACAGCACGGAGACGGCTTTGGTCGCGTTGGTAGATGATCTCTGGAGGGCCAGGGATAGGGGTTGTTCCTCTGCCCTGGTCCTATTAGACCTCTCAGCGGCTTTCGATACCATCGACCATGGTATCCTGCTGCGCCGGTTGGAGGGATTGGGAGTGGGAGGCACCGTTTATCGGTGGTTCTCCTCCTATCTCTCCGACCGGTCGCAGTCGGTGTTGACAGGGGGGCAGAGGTCGTCCCCGAGGCGCCTCACTTGTGGGGTGCCGCAGGGGTCGATCCTCTCGCCCCTTCTGTTTAACATCTACATGAAACCGCTGGGTGAGATCATCAGTGGTTTCGGTGTGAAGTATCAGCTGTATGCGGATGATACTCAGCTGTACTTTTCTACACCGAACCACCCCAACGAAGCTATCGAAGTGCTGTCCCGGTGTCTGGAGGCCGTACGGGTCTGGATGGGGAGAAACAGGCTCAAGCTCAATCCCGCCAAGACAGAGTGGCTGTGGATGCCGGCATCCCGGTACAGTCAGCTAAATCCGCGGCTGAACATCGGTGGCGAGTCATTGGCCCCGATGGAGAGGGTCCGCAACTTAGGCGTCCTCCTGGATGAACGGCTGTCTCTAGAAGAGCATTTGGCCGTCTCCAGGAGAGCGTTCTACCAGGTTCGCCTGGTACGCCAGTTGCGCCTTTCTGGACGGGATGCCCTATCCACGGTTACTCACGCTCGTGACGTCTCGCCTGGATTACTGCAATGCTCTCTACATGGGGCTCCCTTGAGGGGCATCCGGAGGCTACAGTTAGTCAGAATGCAGCTGCGGGTGATAGATGGAGCCCTCGTGGCTCCCATATGACACCTATCCTGCGCAGACTGCACTGGCTACCTGTGGCCTTCGGGTGCGCTTCAAGGTTTTGGTGACCACCTTTAAAGCGCTCCATGGCATTGGGCGGGTTATTACGGGACCGCCTACTGCGACGAATACCTCTCACCGTCCGTGCGCTCTCACAGAGAGGGTCTCCTCAGGGTGCCGTCAGCGAGGCAATGTCGTCTGGCGACGCCCAGGGGAAGGGCCTTCTCTGTGGGGGCTCCCACCCTCTGGAACGATCTACCCCCCGGACTTCGTCAGCTTTCGGACCTTCGGACCTTCCGCCGCGGGCTTAAAACATACTTATTTAATTGTGCAGGACTGAGCTAGATTTTAAATTTTGGGTTTTAAATTGGGTTTTATTTCTATTTTTAATTGGACGGGCTTTAGAATAAGTTTTTTAAATGTTTTATATTGTATTTATATTCTATTTATCTGTTTTTAGTGCCTGTAAACCGCCCTGAGTCCCTTGGGAGATAGGGCGGTATATAAATATGATTAAATAAATAAATAAATAAATAAATAAATAAATAAATAAATAAAAATACACTTTTTCCAAAAGGTTTCCACAATTTTGGCCAGCACTGTAGATTCTTTGGAAATATGATCTAATACTAGCCCATGCCACAAGTAAGGTGTGTTTGCAGAAAGCAAACTAGCTGTTACATAAACTTCAGCAATATGATGAATTTACTTAGTCTTAAAAATGGAAGAGACAGAAGCATGTAGACACAATCGTAATCCCTTCGGGGATACAAGACACAAAGGCTGTCAGAACACGCAGCTCTTGTCAGGAAATACACAGAGCTGATCAAGGCTTCTCCACCCCTAACGTGACGGCTTTGAAGTTTGTTTTTACAAGAAGATAGTTTCACCTCCCACAGACAAACCACCCCTTCCCAGATCTTAACGGATTTTGTAGTTGCACTGGGCATTCCTTTAAAAAAGGGGTGGGGGCAGGGGGGGAAACAACCCAAGAGACTTATTTATCTGGACCTGAAGGGTGCAAAAATCCACATTTAAAAAAAAACACAAACATCTCCAGAAGCTTCTCTCCCACATTCAATTTGGGGTGCTTGCAAATCAAGAGGGCAGCACCAGTTAGAACAATTAATCAGTGGAACAACTTGCCTCCAGAAGTTGGGAATGCTCCAGTACTGGAAGTCTGAGCAGAGGATTGGACTAGAAGACCTCCAAAGTCCCTTCCAACTCTGTCATATTGTTAATCTGTTCTGTTACCAAAGACAGGGGCTTAAAAATACAGAAACCGTAGAGACACAAAATAGTTTTGCTTTCTGAGGCATTAATTTTCTTTTGGTTATAAAATGGTTGCATCCAGTTATCAGATTATGACATTATAAAACAAGTCTTCATAATGAAATTCTCCAGACCTTCCTTCCTTCCTCCCTCCCTCTTTCTTTCTTTCTTATCCAATTTTTTTTATTTTATATTGTTTATACATATCGATGTGTGAATGGTGTGATACCTAAATATCATACATTTCAATAAAAGTAAACATATTATTATACCCAATTGTTAATTTCATTTCATTTTTTCATATTATTTGCACATATCCTTAACTACCACCTTTCAGTTTTAAACCTTTGTCTTACTCCTACTTTTACGTTCTTACTCTTTCATATTACTTGATATATTAATATGTACATTTCTTTCTTTCTTTCTTTCTTTCTTTCTTTCTTTCTTTCTTTCTTTCTTTCTTTCTTTCTTTCTTTCTTTCTTTCTTTCTTTCTTTCTAAATAACTTAAGGCAGCAAACACAAACAATACTCCTTCTTCCTCCTATTTTTCTGACAAGAACAACCCTGTGAGGTGGGTTGGGCTGAGACAGTGTGACAGGCCCAACATCACCCCGCTGGCTTTCATGTCTAAGTGTTTAATTTAAATTTAATTTAAAGTACTATTTTAAAGTACCCTCACTAAGCATATTCTCTTTATAGTCATAATGTGCACTGGGCAGCTAGACAAATGTAATTAAATAAACAAGAAAATAAAGAAATATTTGTACACACTTTTTCCAGAACATACACAATACATGCTGTTTTCATTAAAGTACCCATGTATGTGTGAGGGAGAAAAAGATATATAAATTGGAAAGAAATTATACAAATCTCCAGTCCTCTTGAAAATGGAAAGAAAAATGTGTTCAGACATTTTGACTCACTGTTAACAAAACGTATAAGGGCCTAACACTACTCTGGTAGCTGGAATTGAAAGATATTTGATTTTGGAAGCTGTTCCTCTAAATCCGAGCCATTCATTAACACTGTTCACATATTACATGAACTCTGTGATATTGTTTAGCTATAGTTAGTTCCTTAAATCTCAATTGGCTTCAGACCATATGTTAAATTAAAATCAAATCAACTCCATCCGGTCCTAAAATGGTGCATGAATTCATACACTACAAGGCCTCAGAATAATAATAGCTACAGGTAGTCCTTAACTTACAACCGCAAAAGAACCCAACAATTCCATTGCTAAGCAAGACAATTGTTAAGTGAGTTAGGGCCCATTTTACAACCTCTTTTGCTATAGTTGTGGAATGAATCATTGAAATTGCTAAGTGAATCTGCTCCTATTGACTTTGCTTGTTGGAAATCAACTGGGAAATGATGGTCATGACCCTGGAATAATGCAACTGTCATAAATACGTGCCAGTTGCCAAATGCTCAAATATTGATCACAGAACCATGTGGATGCTGCAATGGTCATAAATGTGAAAACCCCATCATGTCATTTTTTTTCAGTGTCATTGCAACTTCCAATGCTCCCTAAATGAATGGATGTAAGACGAAGACTGTCTGGATTAGTAACTATGAGAGGTAAGTCTTTTGAGTGTGAGATGGGGCCTACTGAAGTTTCAGCTATTTCCCCCTTCTGCACACGTGTTGTCAGTTTGACTTGGCAAGTAGTCTTTGTACATAGTAAGTCTTTCCTGCCTCTATTGTTTCCTTAATTTTGGCCTTTAATTCCAAAATCTCCAAACCTGGCAACTTTAGGACTTGTGGACTTCAGCTCCCAGAATTCCTCAGCCAGCATGGCTGACTCAGGAATTCTGGGAATGGAAGTCCACAAGTCTTTAAAAAGTTTGGAGAAGCTTTAGCTTTAGCTCACAGAAGTATCAGCTGGGGGTGACAGACATAGCTCAAGGTGGCTTTTTTTTCAATGAGGTAACAATCCCCATACAACTGCTCTGATGCACGGCAGCCATGAAAGTCTGCTCAGCTCTGTTACTCATTGCAAAGCTCCCATCTGTCTAGCTGGGTTCTGACACTTCAGTTTTTCTGTATTACTAAAAATACAGTATTACAGGATTTTCAGGCTTTATTGAGAATATCCTATGCAGTGGTCAGGAAGAAAAGGACCTGTGTGTGTGTGTGTGTGTGTGTGTGTGTGTGTGTGTGTGTGTGTGTGTAAGGAATTGGTCTGTCTAGAGGCTTTGACACTTTTACTTGTGATAATTTCACATTCCTCCATTTATTTATCTATTTTACCTGTAGTCTTACTGATTCTTTTAAAAACAACAACAGTACAAGCCCTGATATGAAACTCAGAATTTTCAGTAATTATACAAACACACGTTCTCAATGCATTTTTATTCAAAGGCAATTCTGATGCTAATCACATGTTATTATATTAAACTAGTCCCTTTCATGTAAGATATACCGTATATATATTTGTATAGCCTATATGTGTGTGTGTGTGTGTGTGTGTGTGTGTGTGTGTGTGTGTGTGTGTGTAGGTCTTTGGTTATTCGGGTTTTCTCCCACGTAAAATTGGAAGTGTCTTGGCAACGTTTCGATGAAGTCTCATTCGTCATCTTCAGGCTGGTGTCTACAGCTTCGTGCTTCTAGGAGCACTGCTAGAAGCACTCCTAGAAGCACGAAGCTGTAGACACCAGCCTGTAGAGGATGCATGAAACTTCACTGAAACGTCGCGAAGACACTTCCAATTTTACGCAGGAGAAAACCCGAATAACCAAAGACCTACATACAAACACCCGCAAAAACCTCAGAATATATATATATATATGTGTGTGTGTGTGTGTGTGTGTGTGTGTGCCTGTGTGAGTGTATATATATATATATATATATATATATACATATACATATATATATATATATATATATATATATATATATATATATATATATATATATATTTGTTTTCTGAGGTTTTCACGGTGTTTGTATATAGGTCTTTGGTTGTTGGGTTTTCTCCCGTGTAAAATTGGAAGTGTCTTGGCAGCGTTTGATGAAGTCTCATTCGTCATCTTCAGGCTTCAGCTGAGCACAACCAAGCCCCCACCAACACAGGACACCCCCAGCCAACCAGAGCACAGAATAAACCCCATCCTATCAGAGCACAGCCAAGCTCCCACCCAATCAGTTCAAACCCCCACTAGCAGTTAAAAGGAAGAAACAGCTGCAATCACACATTGCTGCCAGAAGCACGAAGCTGAAACCTGAAGATGACGAATGAGACTTCGTCGAAACGTCGCCAAGACACTTCCAATTTTACACGGGAGAAAACCCGAACAACCAAAGACCTATATATATATATATATATATATATATATATATATATATATATATATATATATATATATATATATATATATATATATATATATATATATATATATATATATATATAGTTTTGCAGGTTCATGTTATATTTTCTGACACTGGAAAGCAAAAGCAAAACAGCGAAAATAAAAAGAAAACTCAGCAATGCACATTTTATTTGCCATCAAAGCAGTACAGTATTTTTAAAGAACTGCTGGCTTGCTATAGCAATTATTTATTTAAATTGGTAGTCATACAGTAATTAATACTTGTTGAGGATTTTAAGCTGAGCATTGATTCAAAGGTTGTTAAAATGTGTGTTAATAGTGTATTTATAGTTTATGAACATAATTTCGAGGTGAAAATTGATTATTTTTAAAGATTTGCTTTCTGGGCCAGGAAATGTCTTAGATGTGACACACTTCAACAGCAAAATTTGGAGCTACACCATTTGAATTGTCTCTGGAACTAACAAGTTTTCCGAGATTTTTCAAGCTAAAACAACTGATATGAACAATTGATGCCAAATATACATTACAAAACCATGCTACTTATCATCAATATTCATCAGCAGCTCTTATACCAAGTTTTATGAAGAGAAAGGGGAAAAAACAGCCTGAAGAAAGCTTACCACAAATTAGAAGTGCAATACTTGAAGAGGGAAATTTAAGTATTAATTATATGTGTCCATAGTACTGAAATTTTGTTATATGCATTTGTTAATGGTTAGGTATTTTTCACAGTAGTACCGTAAGTAAATATTCTAAAAATGTTTTCAATTGTCTCTTTCAAGATTATATACAACATATATTCTATATAACAAAGTACACATGAAACCCAAAACATTTTTGAAAACCAATTCATTGCCTTAGTAATTGCAGTATATTATTCCCTCAGTAAAATCGGATGGTTTTTCATTTAATTAACATTGGGAGCAGGTTTAGACTGTTTCATTAGAGAAGAAAATGTCAGGATTTTGGAGACAAGAGGAGCAATATTCTGAGACTTTAAGGGACAAAGGATCAAAATGAATGTGGTATAATGAAATAGGCTCGGTTGCTTGGTTACTCTCTTACCATATTTTTAAGCTTCATGATTAATTTCCTCTCAGCATATTAGTCTTAAAATATAAACTCTGCATCTCTGCCCCATTTCCCACTATTCTCTTTGCTTTGGTTATTCAAAAATTTGCTTCTGAATCTGATCTCATCCCTTTTATTTAATGTTTTTCTTCCTCCCTCATATTGATTAGCGGTATACAATTTCTAGCGAGTAATTCTAGAAATTGAATCCCAATACCTTGACAGGCTATTGGAGTGGATTGAATCAGATTTTGATCAGTTGTAATTTTTTTAAAAAGGTGGGCGATGTCACTTAATCCATATATTATCCAAAATGGTAGGCTCCACAGCAAAGATAAAAATCCATGTTTCCCTTCTGTAACAACTTAATGAGAATTTTTATTTTGTAATATATAAATCCAAGTTACAAAGACTAGTTCATATACGGGTCATGAAGCCAAATGAGATAAACCACTGACAGAAACTTTATATCTCCACAGATACAAAGATGACTATCTCTCTAATCATTATGCTTGCCTCAGTGTGCCTTTATTAGATGTAATTTTTCAATGAACCAGTCCCTAGAATACTCTGATTATTTGGAGCACCTTATGGGACCAAGCAAATGACAGCTTGAAGGGCACTTTCACGAGTTACTGCTGAATTCATAATCTGGGGTGCCCACTAGATACTACTTGAGTAAATCTGTTGCATGTGATAGTCCTTAATAATGCTTGCTCCATGCTGTGCAATCCACTGCTGCAATTTATTAACAGTGACTTGTTTATTGTGCCCACTGCTAGAGTTTGTGTGGATTAAAACTGAATGAAGTGAGGATAGTACGAACCAGTTCCTGTAATTGTTTGATGTTGCCTTTTGTCTAGTATCCTAGTCTGGTGAAAACTAAGAAGTTCATCTTGGAAATATTTGACTTTAGGAAGGAATTCTGCACCCAAAGGTCTTTTTCTGGCACTGATGTGTCATCTAGCTATGTGATATGTGTTTCTCTCCTTAACAAACCTTGCCTTTTGGAAAGGCATTAAATGGTAGTAACTGGAGAAGGGTCCACGTTCGTGACTTTTCACAAGACAAAATTGTGTTGACAAAGTCTTCAGCAAAGTTGATATGAGGCAGGGGTGATAAAAACTACCAGTTTGGGTGAACTGGTAGTTTAAAAAAAAAGCTACCAGTTCTGGCAAATCAGTAGTCAGCTGTGCCACGGGGTTTAGCTTTGCTAGAAAGCATGCCACAGCTGATCTACCCCCCCCCTTGCTATTCTACTTACTTTCCCAAGCTTCCTTTTGGTGCATACTGCACATGCACCGGCCAAAATGAGAGTTGAGAAGGTAAGCAGAACAAGGGGGGGGGGGGGGAATCAGCTGTGCCACGGGGTTTAGTGTGTACTGTGCATGCACGGGCCAAAAGGAGACTTGGGAAGGTAAGTAGAACAGCGGGTGGGGGGGGAATCAGCTGTGCCACGGGGTTTAGCTTTGCTAGAAAGCAGGAAATCCTGTTTTCTAGCAAAGCTAAATACTGTGGCACAGCTGATTTCCCCCCCCCTCACTGTTCTACTTATCTTCCCAAGCCTCCTTTTGGTGTGTACTGTACATGCAGTGCGCATTTGATGCGCACTGTGCATGCGCATGCAACGCATATTTGGCGTGCAGCATGCATGCGCATCCAGTGAACTGGTAGCAAACTGGTTCAGATTTCACCACCGAATTGTAAGGGCCTCTTTTAAGGCTTGTAAAGGCAATTGTAAGACAATGTTTCCTTCTTGCATTTAAAATTTCATTTTGTAAACAGCATGTTTTCTCTGAAATAGGCCACCTGATGTAATGGGATATGAGAATGACCTTGGAAGTGATGGGGAGGAGGAATGATACTGCCTAGGGAATGATCAGATAAAAGGGAAAGGAGCTTTTAACTAAAGAATGGGCAGAAAAAGAAATTTAGAAAGGAGGCTTCCACACTAACCTATGAAACTATGCTTCAAAGTGTGGTAACATTCTTAGCTGGATTCTTTTCTTTTTTCCAGAGAGTGAGCAAGCTAGCAAGTCTTGAACAGATATTGTTGGTCTTTGACGAGCCATCAGATTTGTAGCAGACTGACAAGGGCTGACTTTTAGGAATTGATGACTTTTATGCAAGCAGTTTTTGTTTGATGTCTCTCGACCTGCCAAAGCATTCTTGTCTGCTCACCACTCCTTTTGTCTAACCTTTCCAAACCTCTTGTCTATTGTATCTAAGCACAAAATCTATCTCACAGTGAATTATTTCAGTCTTTGCTTTTTCAGAAGTGAAAGGGATCCATGGAAGTTTATGTATAAATTGATCAGTATTTAGGGTACCACAACTCAGACTTCCTGTTTCTCCCCTTATCTCTCTTCTCTTTTTTAGACAGTACATCCCAGAATCAGTGACAGATGTGGTCTTTATCAGCACAACCAAATTTCTGCCAAAGTTCACTGACTCAATAGAATAGAATAGAATAGAATAGAATAGAATAGAATAGAATAGAATAGAATAGAATAGAATAGAATAGAATAACAGAATTGGAAGGGACCTTGGAGGTCTTCTAGTGCAACCCCTTCTTAGGCAGGAAACCCAACACCACTTCAGACAAATGGTTATCCAATACTTCCAGTGTTGGAGCATTCACAACTTCTGGTGGCAAGTTGTTCCACTGATTAATTGTTCTGTCAGGAAATTTCTCTTTAGTTCTAAGTTGCTTCTCTCTTTGATTAATTTCCACCCATTGCTTCATGACCTGCCCTCAGGTGCTTTGGAGAATAGAATCCTTCTTCTTTGTGGCAGCCCCTGAGATATCGGAACATTGCTATCATGTCTCCCCTAGTCCTTATTTGATATAAATAAATACTGCAGTAGCTTCTCCTTACACTCTTTTTACCAGTTCATAAATAACTTTCATCTGCAGATGTTTATTTTAAAAACTGAACTTTTCAAGCAAGCAAGCTTCTCTTTAAAAAAATGCCACCTGAACCATCTCTTTTTGTATTTTATTGTGTATCCTTCCTGAAGCATAAAAGAGGAAGTAAAAAAAGAAGAAGATGACCTGAGCCATAAAATGGGGTGGGAGTTAATCTGAGGAATAGTTCAAGTCTCTAAACTTATTGGAGTCTACACCCAGCTCCATTTTCACCAGTAAATTAATATCTTTATGGCAAGCTCATGAATTAATTCTGTTGCTTGATGGGAGAGCAAAGAGTGAATAGGCAGTACAGCTTTTACATTAACATTTTTATGACTCATGGGATTGAATAATGTACTGCAGTCTCCCTATTATCTCAGCCTACACATAGTTATTTTTCAACCCAGTGCAGATGGAAACTTTGGCCTGTTTGCCAGTTTTAATATCAATTGGCAGTGGTTCCAATTAAGTGACTCTGTCTGCCTTCTCCAATAAGGTGCCTTCCAGATCTGGTGGACTGCATCTTCTAGAATGTGAAGCCAGTGAGATCAGAGGACTGGTAGGACTTCTGCAATTTTTCAGTCCAATCCATCTGGAAGTCGTAGGTTGGGGAAGAACACTGTATGTTTATACATTTACGTATAGAGATACTCATGCTTAAGGGAGATCAATTTATTTAATAAAAATGGAAAGCCTAGACCTCAGACTTTCTGGATAAACTCCTCAAAGTGTATGGAAACTTTGTTTGTTTGTTTGGTAGCTTCTAATCACTCTTGACCTTCAGTACACTGCCTGGACCCGTCTCTGAAATTTCATTTGTGATATGCCCTTCCCTGCTTCCTAGGGCTGAGAGAGAATGACTGGCCCAAGATCACCCGTCTGGCTTTGTAACAAGAACCCCGTTTCTATCTGATACCTTAACCCCCTACACCAAGCTGGATCTCAGTTTTATGTGAACTATAATGCTCAGCAAAAATATAAAAGACATATTAGTATCCTCTCTTTTACTTCTATTTTTAAACTTTATATTGCACAGTCTTTAGATTTGTCTACCTTATATATTATGTATGTATGTCTGAATATGTATAAAATAGAGAGGGGGGGCTTTCAAGGGATAAAGATCTTTGCTAAACCTCATAAAGAAGCAGAAAAAGAATCACGTAATCCAAAGGAAAGATACTAGGGCAAAATATCAGGGCTGCCAGCAATGATGCAGCAGGACAAATGGTCAACAAACAATGCTTGGTTGGAGAGATTGAACATGTCCAAGTTTGTTCTTCACTCTGGTAGGTAAACATCAGTGGATATGAGGACAGAGAGGAAGTTTTTTGATAAATTTCATTCTTGACAGGCTGATCTATGTGAGTGGGAACATGTTTCTTTGTCATAAAATATCACCCCACTCTTTGATTGATAGGCACTGAAATTCCAATGATTATTTCATAAGCTGCTCCCTTATTTCCAGTGACTTTATTCCCAGACAAATATTTATTAGACTGTAGCTTAGGCAACTATCTTCCTTAGAAAGAAAGCTTATTAAGAGCAGTGCAAAATAAACTTTAGGAGGGACCCTAAAGCCCTACTGATTACAATGTAATCAAATTGCCAGGTAAATAGATGCATTAGGCTGTGGTGAAACAGATTGTCTTGAAATGATGGTTCCATTATGGGTTTTCTATAGAGTGAAACAGAGCAGTTGCTGGACAGCTGAGAACAAAGCTATTCTAAGATCTGTATCCTCTAGTAAGGTGTTTCTTGAATTTGACAAGTTTAAGATGTGCGTCTATGGAGATTCTCAGTCCTCCAGGTCATGGCTGCCCCAAAGGTGTTTTATCAAGAGGCAACTGAACTTTCTGATTTTTTTTTTTTGAAGACATTTCACTTCTCATCCATGAAGCTTCTTCAACTTTGACTGGATGGTGAGTAATGGAAGGCTTTATACTCCTTGCAGACAGCTGGTCACTTGCATTCTTTTAGCGAGTCATTAAAGCCACCTGGAGGCTTATCTGTATCATCAGGGTCACCTGAGTGGTGCAAATGAGTGCGGCCATGACTTCAACACTCAGAATTCCATTCCAGTCATGTTGAAATCTGGGAGTTGAAGTTCACATAACTTAAAGTTGCTAAGTTTGAGAAACATTGCTCTAGAACAGCGGTCACCAACTAGTGGTCCGTGGACCACCGGTGGTCTGCAAGAAAATTTTGGTGGTCCACAGAAAAATTATTTACATTTTTTATATTGCACTAAATCAGGTGTCCTCAAACTACGGCCCCTGGGACAGATACGTTCAATGAACATTTGTGTTGCTGCAGTGTCCGCTTTCGGGGTCTTTTTGTGTGGGTCGGAGGGGGACAGAAATTCCAACTTGGGGTCTGCTTCGGCCTCCTGGTGCAGGGCTTTGGGCGAAGTCTGGAGGGAAGCACTGCTGGTGGCAAAGAGCCAGAGGACCTTATTCCAGTGGGACTGCATCATGGCCTGGAACTGGCTGACTATCTCAGTCTGCTGAGCCTCCAGGCACAGGTACCTGGCCTTGCACTTCCCTCTGCTTCGAAATCCTATGCTCATAGTCCTCAGTGAGGTGCTTCTATTGAGCCTCCTTCTCAGTCACATCCAATTTGAACTGAGCCAGCTGTTTTGCCAACTCTTTCTCGTGGTGGCTGCTTGGCTCCAACAACTGCTTCCTGTTGGGGCCCTAAGGAGTCTGGGGAGGGAGGAATGGCTGGGGAGGCGAGGGGTGAGTAGAGGCTGGCGAGGCGCCCCTCCACATGAGTGACATCTCCTTGGCCATGCCTACCCAGTCATATGACCACCTAGCCACGCCCACCCGGCCAGTCATTAGGCAGATCATATTAGTGGTCTGTGGGATTTAAAATTATGAATTTAAATCCAAAAGGTCCAAAAGGTTGGTGACCCCTGAACTAGAACAAAACAGAAAATGCCCTCTAGCGAGGATTCTCTTTTGCAAAACAGAAAACAAGATGTCCACAGTTGTCCCAGAAAATATTTGCTTCTAAATAGGAGATTCCATTATCTCTAGACTGGGTAGTGGCTCTCAGTCAATGCCTCTCAATGCCAAAACTCCTCCTCCTGATGATGGATGAATGGACTAGTCCAAGTTAAGCCACCCAGGAAATATACCATCAGCATGATTTTGGTAACAGGATCAAAATGTAGTCTGGTTTAGGGAACAAGGCAAAAGAACCATGCTTATTTTTGAAGGGTGGTGGAATGAGTCCTTCTCAGTAAAATCATGTATTTCTGTTATTGCTTTTTTTAAAAATGGTAAAAGTAATTTTAGAAATCAGTTTGAATGCAAACTTATCCTCATTATGAAATGAAATAATGAGATGTAGCTAAATCAGTGAAGGGAGTAGTACAAAATTAATGAATCTATAAAATGGGATACAAATGATTATACTTACTCCTCTTCCCAACATGCATGAAATGTGAACTGAGGTAAGGAAGCAAGATATATTTTTAGTTCTTCATCTTTTCACAGTGCCATTCTTAAGAAATGTGGATTAGTCATTCACTTGATTCTCATGCAGAGTCATGAAGTGGTTTTTTTTACTAGAATGTCAATCATCTTCAATTGTGACTCAGAAAAGGCAATGCGTTATGGACTGTACTATGGCAATAAACTTTCTTGCAAAGATATGGTCTTGCCCAGGTCTAATATCTGTTGCTATTATACTCTGAATATAATCATTTTGAATTTGTACTTTCCAAGGCCTCCTGCTACTTAAAATCAAACACTGTTTACTATATAGAGTATGGCATGTTTTTTTATACGAAAATGTCAAAACTCAGAATAACTGGCTTTCTTTCATTTCAAAACTCTCTTCCAAAGAGATCAGGGTGGCAATTAATAGTACATTTGGCATTCCAATTTAAGATGTTTCCTACCAGGACATTTAGTTGCTAAAGTAAAAACCAAAATTTACTGATGCATACGTGCGGTTTTCTAGGAGAAAGTAGTGGTTTCAGTATACTTCATTCATTTTGATTCAGTGAGTGTAACCTTTCAAATTATATTTAATGAGCAGTTGAAGAGAATAGATGCAGTATAATTTTTAAAAATAGAAAATAGAATACATACGTTCCTATTAGTCTCTCAAATTATGAAGAAACTGAGCAATGTTGAAACAAAGCCGAGATCTTTCTATTGATTCGTGTAATTATTTTATATTTGTGAATAGAATAGAATAGAATAGAATAGAATAGAATAGAATAGAATAGAATAGAATAGAATAGAATAGAATTCTTTATTGGCCAAGTGTGATTGGACACACAAGGGATTTGTCTTTGGTGCATATGCTCTCAGTGTACATAGAAAGACAAGATACGCTCCTCAAGCATCATAAGGTACAACACTTAATGATAGGGAACAAATAAACAATTAAATCATATTAGGAAACAGTCAATATAAATCATAAGGATACCAGCAACAAGGTTACAGTCATACAGTCATAAGTGGGAGAAGATGGGTGATAGGAACGATGAGAAGATTAATAGTAATGCAGACTTAAGAACTAGTTTGACAGTGTTGAGTGTTAGATTGGGTGAATGAGGAGGCACGAGACCAAGTGAGTGACAACAGCTCTTTTTAAAATAATGAGAATCCAGCAACTGGCACCCTTTATATATACATATGGCTGAGGCACCAGCCAATCGGCATCGAGTATTTCCCCCCCAAAATTCCCACCAATAGGTTCATATACAACACTCCTCCCCTCCCAGAAGGCACTTTGCCCCCCACATTTGCATTTATTTACATTCATAATCATGCACATAGGGCATTCTCGATGTCTACTGGACCAGCACAATTCAGTTTTGGCGGGGGAGGCATGCTGGTCGGAGGTGCTTTCTGTTCCTCCCAGCTCTTCTGTTGGGGCCTTTTTGTGTAGGCTATTGGCAGTTGTTTCTTCATTCCCCTTTGGATTAATTGCTGTTTGGTTGTCTGCGGGGATGGTTGGTGGACCGGGCAGCGCTGGACACCAAAGTCTTCAGGTAAGTCCTCCGGTTCCCTTGGGCTTGAGTTAGCTGTCGGAAGGATTGGGTTGTAGTTAGGGCCTGTTTGTTATGGTGTTTGGTCTAAACGCTTTCTGAGTTGGTCGATGTGCTTTCGTTCTATTTTGCCATGGCCCATGTCCACGGTGTAGGATTTTGAGCCTGTGATTCCTGTCACCCTGCCGGCCATCCATGTGGGGCCTTTGGCGTAATTTTTAGCAAGCACCGGTGCCCCTATTTGGAAACCTCTTGTGCCTTCCCCTCCCCCGGTACCCATCGGGGGAATAATTGGGGTTCAGCTTATCTAGTGTGCACCGTAGTTATCTAGTGTGCACCCCATCAGCAGCTCAGCCAGGCTTAGGCCCGTTGTTGGGCATGGTGTCCCATGTTGAGCTGTCAGGAAAACATCAATTCTCTCCTGCCAGTCCCCAGGCCTGAGGCGTGCCAATGCCTCTTTGGTTGACCTCACAAATCTCTCTGCCAACCATTCGTGGCTGGATGATATGGGGCCGAGAGGGCATGGCGGATTCCTAAGTCCGCCAGATAGCCCTCGAATTCGGTTGCTGTGAATTGGGGCCCATTATCTGAGACCAGGGTGTCCGGCAACCCGTGGGTTGAAAATAGCCTCCGGAACACCTTGATTACTGCTTCTGTGGTGGTTGACTTCATGATTACTATTTCCAACCATTTCGAGAAGGCGTTGTCTATGAGCAGGAATGTTTGGCCGTGGAATGGCCTTGCAAAGTCTATATGTATGCGGGACCAGGGCCCTCAGGGTAGTTCCCAATCTCTTACTGGGGCTGTGGGGGGGTTGGGTCTGGATTCTTGACAAGGGGGGCATTTTCCAACCCAGTTGGCGATATTGTTGTCCATCTGTGGCCACCACACATAGCTTCTGGCCAGACCCTTCATCCTTACAATCCCTGGGTGACCCTCATGTAACATTTCCAATACCCTCTCATGCAAACATGCCGGTACAACAATGCGATCACCCCACAATAAACAACCTGCTTGTGTGGACAGTTCGGCTTGTCTCGCTTTGAATTTTTTTGAATTTGCCACCCACTCTTTGGGCCAACTCCTCTGCACCCAGCCAATAACAGTTTTCACAACAAAGTCCCATCTCGATGCCCTAGCCACTTCTGCCAATATCAGCGGACCCGAGTTCAACGAGTCTATTAGCAAGGCCGGTCTCCCTGGGGTTGGGTCCTCCACCATTTTCAGAAGTGGGCACCTGCTAAGAGCATCAGCATGGCTCAAGTCTTTGCTGGGGCGGTGGACTAGTGTGCAGTTGTATGCTACCAGGAAAAGTGCCCGTCGTGTCAATCTCAGTGACATGGCGATGGGAGTGGGTCAGTCCCCTGCCAACAGTCCTAATAGGAGGTGGTGGTCAGTGACAAATTCAAATACCTAGGGCTTCCCTGTCCAGCCGGCTGTAGTTCCTCTCAGCACTGGACAGGGTTTGGGAGAAGTAGGCGATGGGTGCTTCGGATCCATTGAGCAGTTGATGACTCAGGACTGCACCCACTCTGAAGGGGGATGCGTTGCATACAAGGACTAGTGGGAAGGTGTGATTGTATTGGATCAATACAATCTGTCCTCTATTAGTAGTTTCTTAACCCCTGTGAATGCTGTGGCTTCAGCTTTCCCCCAGACCCAGGGAGCCTTCTTTGCAAGCAATCTATGGAGTGGCTCTGCTATCATGGCTTTTTGCTTGAGGATGATCACATAAAAGTTCAAGAGGCCCAGGAAAGCTTGGAGTTCAGTTTTATCCCGTGGGGTGGGTGCCTCTCTAATAGCCTTGATTTTGGATTTGGTGGGGTGGATGCCCGCTCGGTCTATCCGGTACCCCAGGAATTCAACTGAGGGGACCCCAATTTGACATTTTTCAAGCTTGAGTTGCAGTCCTATATTCCAAAAAATGGTCAGGACGCTTCGAAGCCTGTCCCCCAGTTGTTGATGATTGTCCGCTGACACCAGGACATCATCAAAGTATAGCACCACCCCTGGTATTCCTTGCAATAGTCTCTCCATCAAATTTTGGAACAATCCAGGGGCAACGCTGACCCCGAATTGTAACCGGGTGCACTTGAAGGCACCTCTGTAGGTTACAATGGTCTGCACCTCTGCTGTGGTGCCATCGACAGGCAATTGTTGGTATGCCTGTGCCAAGTCCAGTTTTGTGAAAGTCTTTCCTGGCCCCAGGGAGTGCAGTAGATGCTGCACAATCAGCACCGGGTAGGCGCTCTTCGGTAGGGCCTTGTTTAAGGTCGCCTTTAGTCTGAACAGATGCGGACTGATCCGTCGGACTTGATGGGGTCACTATGGGGGTTTCCCATCTGGTGTGGTCGGTGGGAATGAGGATCCCTTGCCAGACTAGCTTATCTAGTTCCTGGTCTATCTTTGGTTTTAATGCAAATGGCACCCGCCTGGCTTTCAGTTTTATAGGGGCTATCCTGGGGTCAAGGTTAAAGGAAATAGGGGTCCCCATGTACTTGCCGAGTTGCCCGAGAAGACGTCCTGGAACTCATGTAGTAGATCATCCTTCAGGCTCCGGTGGGTGGCATGGACTCCGATGACCCCATAGAGCCCCATTCCTAGGGCTTTGATCCAGTCCCATCTCAGGAGGCTCGGTAGATCTCCGTGGACAGTGGTCACCGGCAGTCTTTTCTTGTAGGGACCATAGGTTATGTTAACTGTTGCGATGCCTTCCGCAGGGACTCGGTTCCCCTGGTAGTCTCGTACCCTGAGTCGTTGGTATTCTAGTTGTTCCTTCCGGATGTGTGGCAGGGATGTCCCAGGATATGATCGTGATGGACGATCCGATGTCGATCTCCATCTCGATCGCGCCTTTTCTTTGTGGGCCATTTTGGGTGCGCCTGTGCGAAGACAACTGCTGACTGGTTGGCTTCCATTCAGCGCAACTCTTTTGGCGGGAATGCTGGCTCGCTCTGCATACTCAATCCAGATGCCCTTTTTTCTCGCACCGCCAGCATACCGCATCCTTGAATCGGCAGTTGTTCCGGTGGTGGTTGCCGCCGCAACTGGAACTCTCGTCCTTGTCGTCACAGGTGGCTCGGTCCGTTTTGAACACCTTCTTCCACTTCCTCATCCTCACTCTCAATTCTTGCCTCCCCCCGATGTATGGGAGCCGCGTTGGCCATAGTGCCCATCATGCCTGGTCACTGTAGGGTCTCAGTGGCCTTGCTGGACAGTTTGTGTCCCTTGGCCTCATTGATCGTGACCTGCAGCGTGAGGTTAGATCTGGATAGGAGTCACCTCTGTAGTCGTAGGTCTCGTACCCCGCAGATGAGTTGTTCCAGGAGTGCGTCATCCAATTCCCAGTATTCGCAATGGGTGGCCACCTTGCGCAGGGCGGCGATGTAGGAGCAGATCGGTTTGCCCTTGCGCTGCAGCCACTGGCAGAATTTGTACCGTTGTACGAATTTGGATGGCGTCGGGGCAAAGTGAGTGGGACTCTGGTGGCGCAACAGGCTAATGCAGCCTATTATTAACAGCAGCTGCTTGCAATATTGCAGGTTCAAGTCCCACCAGGCCCAAGGTTGACTCAGCCTTCCATCCTTTATAAGGTAGGTAAAATGAGGACCCAGATTGTTGGGGGGCAATAAGTTGACTTTGTATATAGTATACAAATGGATGAAGACTATTGCTTGACATAGTGTAAGCCGCCCTGAGTCTTCGGAGAAGGGCGGGATATAAATGCAAAAAAAAAAAAGTGTGCCCTGAGGGCCTTCTTTAGGATGTGGTCTGCACCGGCGTTGGCTCCGACAGCGATTCAGCAACATTGAAAACTGCTGGTCCTCAGTGACTGAGGAAGTAGGCTCTCTTCCGATTATCCGGGAGCCCTTGGAAGTCATTGGCCTCAAGGAAGCAGTCGAATTGGGCCATATACAATCCCCATTTCTTGGTGGCTGGATCGAACGGGTTGGGTGTGTTGTAGGCGGCCATCTCTGGGTCTCGGCTTCGATTGGTTTGCCTGGATGGATGCGTTGTCATTGGGTGGCTCCTTGGTCAGTTCAGTTCAGCTCAGCTCTTCCGTGCCAGCCTCAATCCCACCTTTGTTGCCAATGTTAGATTAGGTGACTGAGGAGGCACGAGACCAAGTGAGTGACAACAGCTCTTTTTAATATAGTGAGAATCCAGCAACTGGCACCAGGCAAGGTGCCCTTTATATACACATCTGGCTGAGGCACCAGCCAATTGGCATCGAGTATTTTTCCCTCCAAAATTCCCACCAATAGGTTCATACACAGCATTGAGGGAGATTATTTGTTTAGCAGAGTGATGGCATTCAGGAAAAAAATGTTCTTGTGTTTAGTTGTTCTGATGTGCAGTGCTCTATACCGTCATTTTGAGGGTAGGAATTGAAAAAGTTTATGTCCAGGATGCAAGGGGTCTGTAAATATTTTCACAGCCTTCTTTTTGACTCGTGCAGTGTACAGGTCCTCAATGGAAGGCAGGTTGGTAGTAATTGTTTTTCCTGCAATTCTAATTATCCTCTGCAATCTGTATCTGTCTTGTTGGGTTGCAGAACCAAAGCAGAAAGTTATGGAGGTGCAGATGACAGACTCAGTAATTCCTCTGTAGAACTGGAACAGCAGCTCCTTGGGCAGTTTAAGCTTTCTGAGTTGGCGCAGAAAGAAAGTGAATGTTCTTTCATATGATGGATCAGTTGTCCATACATCATGGACCATAACTGTCCTCTGTAAATTTCAACCTGTTTTATGAAATACTTTCAAACTGGGATGAGACTAAAGAGGAGCACATCAAAAATCACTAAAACAGTCTCATTCCATTGTATTCCAAACTTTTGATCCCATCTCAAGCAGCTGTTTTGTGCAGAAAAGCACTCTGTGTGATTTAGAAAGGACTTCTATACAACAAACATGGCCAACTGCTCCATTGGCAGTTTAAGAAGCGGTTACTCTTTTTCATTAAACTTTCATGAGTGCTGCTGTTCAGCCTTCATATGACCATATGGCAGATGCAGCTGAAGAAAAATCTTGAGCATGTTAACTCGCGCCCTATGGCCAGAGGCACATGGTCAGATACAATGTGCCCAGAGCATTGATTTTTGCAGCACTATGCACATATCGCATGCTTACCATATGTCACAGAATGTGAGCCTGTATATTCAGGATTTAAGATTTTCTCCTGTGGCTTTCATGGGCCTGATAAAAGTATAATTAAAAAAAAACTATTTCAATGAGGACCTTTAAAAAAATTTCTATCAGCTGTGCCTTCTTGATAATGTAATGGGAAGTATCGCTAGAAATCTATGTGTACATGTTGAGATTTCTTGGTGGCTGTTGTTCCTTACATCTAAAAAATAGCTAGTTAATTTTGGTTGATATCTTCTCTCTTCTTTTTCTGTAGAACACCAAAGTACCCCATCATTTTCAGAGATAAAAAGGACAATAACCAAAAGTCTTTGAAACATTCGTAAATGTTGTTTACTTGAGCTCAGCTCTATTAAGAAAATGTTTTTCTTAAGGGAACATCTTCCTTCATTTTATCTGTTTTTCAAAATGAAATGAAAGTCAGTAGGCCTTCCATAACTTGATGCACTTTCTTTAATGGTTCTCCTAATGGACGATAATGATGATGATGATGATGATGATGAAATCTTGTTGATTCTATGGGCAAGTCCCTCCACATCTTCTGATCTTATTTCTTTGAGTTTTTCTATTCTCTGGCTGGTGCCAGCTTTGATAGTGTCCAGCCACCATGTTCTTTGGTGGCCTGGTTTTCTATTACTGCTAACTCTTCCCAGCACAATTGCTTTCTCTAGTGAATTCCCCCACATGACAAAGAGAACCACAAAGAAGAGGTCCAGGTTGCTATCTATATATTCTATCTAAAAGTGGGTCATTGCTTGCCTTTAATATGGTTTTAAAAGAGATATGGAATAAGGTACCAATCCAAAGAGAAAGATTTTCCTCAGATGGACCATTGGTCCTTTGTAATATTACCACTACACTAATCACAGCTGTATATGTCAGCATTCCAGAAAAAAACCCCAACTCAAAGTAAAAACTCTAAAGCAAGCATCTTTCAAAGATCTATTTACTAGGATAGGTAAACTGGCACATCTGGGAAAACCCAACTCTGAGAGGTCCGAGTTTTCCCTTAGTAAATAAAAAAAACCCAAACCATCCCCTCACTCTTCAGTTGATCACATGCTCCAATCACCAACCGTCCCATCTCGAGACAGCACTCCGATCACTCCTTCTCCAGATGCAGGATGGGCCTGACCTTGACTGACAGGAAGAATGCTATTATGTCTAAAGACAACCCCTCTACTAAATCCCCCCCTCCTACTTTCCCACACATGAGAAAGTGGCAGCACAGAAGCTTCCGGATGACAGTATATTCCTCCCCCCTCCCTTTCTTACATCCCTTTTTCACAAGTTTGACCTGTTACTGGATATCAAGCACTTTCTATTTTAAAACACATGTATCAGAATTATTTTGCAATTAGGCAGCTTATAAATCAATGAAATGTTAGGAGGTACTGCCTGATAATATGTGAGGAGTCAGAGACACCATTAATATATAATGACTGTATGTATAGCCTACTCACATAACTAGCAAAAGCAAAATAAGAAGCAGAATAAAGAAGGAACAAATCATAAAATAAAGTAGGCTAAATTAGGAAAAATGAGGTAATAAATTGACACATGTCATTATAAAAATTCAGCGTATAGACATTAAATGTAGAATTGCCTGGATGTTAATTTTGTAAATTATTTTTGGATAATTGGATGTTAATATTGTAAATTATTTTTTAAGGCAGAGGGAGAAGGAAATCATTGAATTAGGTATATACACACAGGTATGCATACATGGATGGACACACACATACACACATACACACATACACTCACCCCCTAGAGTTCATTTAAAGCTACAGTGTAAAATTGTAGAGTCAAAGGATTGAAAGGCGCCATTTAGATTGCATTCAACCAACTGCTCCATTCAGGACTTCCCACTAAGGCACTCTAAAAAGAACCGTCAAGCCTCCTTTGGACACATTCGGTGAAGAAGTCCATCAAATCCTCAGTAATTGGTTCCACTGTCAAACTGCTCTTATTGTTAAGGGTCTTTTTTTCCTGTCAGGAATTGCTTTCCTGTAACTTAGATCCATTATTCTCTATCTTCTATGCTCTGGAATGAAAGAGATCAAGGCCAGACCTTCTGGGTGATATCCTCTCAGGTATTTGAAATGAGCTATCATTTTTTCTCAGAGCTGAACATTTTCTTCTATTTCTACCAGTCCTTATTTCCAGACTCCTAAGTTTCCCTCATCTTTGAATCTTTTCTAGGTTTTCTGAATCCTTCTTAAAGGTTGGTTTCCAATTCTAGACATAATTGGGAACCTCACTAAATACACCAGTTGACTTGAACTGTGTTTCTCAAGAAAACTATACTGCACTTCTGTCTAGATATAGCATATTTATTTATTTGTTTGTTTGTTTGTTTGTGTGTTTTTCAGCAACATTGTTCAGCTGATTCACCCTCACATTGCAGTCATCTGCTGTACAATTCCAACACCTATAGACAAAAATCTTGCCAGACTGAGGACTACTCTTTGCAACCACATTATACTTTGAGAATTGTTAAGCAGGGCCTGTGTTCACTCTTTCTCCCACACGGAAATCCAGACTGAGTTGCCTTTGACTCTCTTGGAATGCATCCCTCCCTCCTGGGAACCTGCATTCCACCCAGTGGTGGGATTCAAATTTTTTTACTACTGGTTCTGTGGATGTGGCTTGGTGGGTGTGGCATGGCTTGGTGGGCGTGGCAGGGGAAGGATACTGTAAAATCTCCATTCCCACCCCACTCCAAGAGAAGGTTACTGCAAAATCCCCATTTCCTCCCGATCAGCTGGGATTCGGGAGGCATAGATGGGGGCGGGGCCAGTCAGACGTGGTATTTACCAGTTTTCCAAACTACTCAAAATTTCCGCTATCGGTTCTCCAGAACTGGTCAGAACCTGCTGAATACCATTTCTGATTCCACCACATTCGCAAAATTTAAAATATTACTTCTATAGCATTGGCCTAATTTATTAAGCAAGTTACAGGATAAAAATTGCATCTGGCAAAGATGCATTCCTGTTAAATGCATGTTGACTTCTGATAATTTCCATACTGTTTTCAATGCATTTATAGATTAATATTTTATGAACTTCCCTAGAATATTCCTGTTGTGGTCTGCCAGCAGCCTGCGGAACTGGCAATGGAGTCGGACAGCAATGACGCTGAGGCAGAGCATGGGCCAGTCCTGGAGGCGGGGACGGCCCGGATGAGGGCTCTGCGTCGGAGGCTGAGGTAGGGCCAGGGCCATTGGGGAGTGAGGTGCGGACTCCAGAGCCTCCAGAGACTGACAGTAGTGAGGCAGAGAAACAGGAGGAGCCAGTTCCTAAGGCACACATGAAAAGAGCTGCCAGAAGGCAAGAGCAGCTCAAGCAAAGAGGACAACTCGGGAGTAGGGCCAAGAGATGATTGGCCCCTCCCATAAGGCTTAAAAGACCAGTAACGGCATTTGGGCTCTTTGCCAGAAAACAACATTGATAGCTTTGTCTTGTTGTTTATTTTGGATTGGTATCTTCTGAACTTTTGCCAAGAAAGGCCTTTGGCAGTTTGCCTAATTGGACCAAGGTTGGTGATAGGACTGAGGAATTGTGTTGGGAGGAATTTGCTTTAATTTAGTTGAACTATGCTGTGAATGAAGTAATTCTCAGCTGTTTGAATAAATTTTGTTTGTTTTTACACTGACTGAGTTTTCTACTACCTACTTGGGCTGGGTCACAACAATTCCCAGGTATCCTATCAGTTTAATTGATGTGTAATTTCATCTTATTTTACCCTCTTTCTGAAGATGGGAAAAACAATTATTCTCCTGCAATCGCTTGTCAGTTCAGTCAGTCCATTCGTTTATTTCTTCAATTGAAACACATCCAAACTAGAATTTCTCTCAGCCTCAAGCTTCTATCTTGCTTTGTTTACAATTTTTTTTTTTATACTCCATGTTGGCATCTTCCATTTTCCTTTGGTGTTTGCTGTTGGACATTGAATGTTTTTAGGAATTCCCACAATCTCATTAGCTTCTAATCAACATATATATAGTAGTGGCCAAAATTGTGGAAACCTTTTAGGGAAAGTGTATTTTCTACAACTAGCTAATAACACCACTTTTTTTTGGAGTAGTACCATAAAATTTTATTTTTATATATATATATATATATATATATATATATATATATATATATATATATATATATATATATATATATATATATATATATCTTTGTTATTCGGGTTTTCTCGCGTAAAATTGGAAGTGTCTTGGCGGCGTTTCGACGAAGTCTCATTCGTCATCTTCAGGCTTCAGCTTCGTGCTTCTGGGAGCACGGCTGAAGCCTGAAGATGACGAACGAGACTTCGTCGAAACGCCGCCAAGACACTTCCACCAAAGATCTACATATATATATATATATATATATATATATATATATATATATATATATATATATATATATATATATATATATATATATTTGTTTTCTGAGGTTTCAGGTGTTTGTATGTAGATCTTTGGTTATTCGGTTTTCTCCCGCGTAAAGTTGGAAGTGTCTTGGCGACGTTCCGACGAAGTCTCATTCGTCATCTTCAGGCTTCAGCTTCGTGCTTCTGGGAGCACGGCTGAAGCCTGAAGATGACGAACGAGACTTCGTCGAAACGCCGCCAAGACACTTCCAATTTTACGCGGAGAAAACCCGAATAACCAAAGATCTACATACAAACACCGCGAAACCGCGAAAACCTCAGAAAACAAATATATATATATATATATATATATATATATATATATATATATATATATATATATATATATATATATATATATTTGTTTCCTGAGGTTTTCAGGTGTTTGTATGTAGATCTTTGGTTATTCGGGTTTTCTCCGCGTAAAATTGGAAGTGTCTTGGCGACGTTTGACGAAGTCTCATTCGTCATCTTCAGGCTTCAGCTTCGTGCTTCTGGGAGCAATGTGTGACTGCAGCTGTTTCTTCCTTTTTAACTGCTAGTGGGGGTTTGAACTGATTGGGTGGGAGCTTGGCTGTGCTCTGATTGGATGGGAGTTTCTTGGTGCTCTGATTGGATGGGGGGGTGTCCTCTTTGGGTGGGGGCTTGGTTGTGCTCAGATTAGTCTGAGCTGCATGGGGATTTGAGCTGGTGAGCTGCACAGCTGTTGTCCGGCTTCGTGTTCGCGGTCGTGCCACATCTTCACAGTGGGTGTCAGTCTGCTGCATGTATGGATTGGAGGGGTTTGAAATGGTTAATGTTGCAGCTGCGGTCTGGCTCCAATCCATACATGCAGCAGACTGACACCCACTGTGAAGATGTGGCACGACCGCGAACACGAAGCCAGACAACAGCTGTGCAGCTCACCAGCTCAAATCCCCCTGCAGCTCAGACTAATCTGAGCACAACCAAGCCCCCACCCAAAGAGGACACACCCCCATCCAATCAGAGCACCAAAAAAACCCCCATCCAATCAGAGCACAGCCAAGCTCCCACCCAATCAGTTCAAACCCCCACTAGCAGTTAAAAAGGAAGAAACAGCTGCAGTCACACATTGCTCCCAGAAGCACGAAGCTGAAGCCTGAAGATGACGAATGAGACTTCGTCGAAACGTCGCCAAGACACTTCCAATTTTACGCGGGAGAAAACCCGAATAACCAAAGATCTACATATATATATATATATATATCAATGGAAAGATAATTTAATCAGGAATGTAATGCAATAACTTTTATGAAGGATTTGCTATTAGAATACCAGTTACAGTATAAAGAAGAAAAGTGAAACACGTAGAAAAAACTGAGATACACAAAAATTATCACCATAGAAAAAACGAGATATACAAAAATGATCACCATGTCAGTTAATACTTAGTTGGATAACCTTTAGCATGAATTACATCCTTATAATGTCTTCCCATGGAGTAAACCAAGTATTTTAGTTCTGCAGCTGTTATAATGTGAAACCAAGATTGAAGGATTGCTTCTATTAACTGGGTTTTATTGCTGGGTCGCTTCTGAGTAACAGGTTTCTTTAGTTGGCTCCATAGATTTTCAATTGGGTTAAGGTCTGGGCTATTCCCAGGCCATTCCAGCAGTGGAATATGATTATCTTGAAACTCCCCCCAAAAGTGGTGATATTAGCCATCAAATTTAAAAAATACACTTTTCCCAAAAGGTTTCCACAATTTTGGCCATTACTTTGCTCACAAATAATCCCATCCGCAGACAATTTGACTCTCAAATTTTTAACAAAATACCGTGAAAAATGGATAACCCACGGATAACAATTGTCTTAGTGCTTGGTGCATTTTTATATTCTGCTCTTCAGCATATAGAAAAGTAAATCTAAGAATACATATGAGTGTATATGAGTGTACATACACTTTTCAGTAAGTGATTTAATATGTCCCATTACAACATTTCTACTTCTTCCACAATGTAAAAGAATCCTTTTTGCAGGTTCATACTTTTAATCTCTAGCCCCCTGCTTCAGTTAAAGTCTCTTGACTGAATTTGCCATGCAATTGGGCAAACATTTTTATCTCTCCTCGAAAGATGCAACATATCTCATGCCAGCAATCATCTAGTTAACGTAAGTTTTTTTGTCATTGTGCTGGAATTACTACCTGTGCCTTTACCAGTATTGTACCGCAGTGTTGGCAAACCAATGGCACGCAAAATCTTCCTGTGCCAAATGCATGGCCTCGCCAGCTCCTCATCACGTTCCTGCACTCAAACGCGCGCCGGCCAGCTGACCATCACACGTGCGGTTCCGGCGGACCCCAGAAGTGCGGAGGTCTATTGCTCATGCACGAGCCAGCACCCGGTCTTTCAGGTTGGCATCACAACGCGACAGGAGCCGGTGAGGCTGCACATTCGGCACGGGACGGTTTCGCGTGCCACTTCTGGCAAGCGGGCCAGCATGCGAGAACGCGAAAGGTTCGCTAACGCTGTTGTACAGGTAGATAATTGGGAGGGCTTTTGGAGCAGCTACACAAGATTTGCAAAGAGGCAGCTGCTTTAATACTTTGAAGAAAGCTGTTTCATTTGTACTAACATACAGTGCCAAGCATCTCTTTGGAATGCTTTGGAGAGCCCTATGAAACATAACTCCCATTTAGAATTGTAAGCAATTTTTGCTTGATGACACAAAATGTTTTAAGTGGTCATTTTTTTTTCGTTCTCTTTTTGACCTGAACTCATAATTATGCTAAGCTTGTTGATGGATTTCAGCAAGCTAATCATGAACAATTTAGAACAACTCTGAATTAGAGGTAGACTGGGAAGTAAAAAAATATTCTCAGCCATAGTTAACCATTTCTGTCCACTTGCAAACTCCCTTATTCTTATCACATGAAAACTCAAATATTAAGCAAGGAGTTCAAATTCAGCATCTGCAATGTGCCAATAACATCTAACAGCTATTTGTTGTTGTATGAATTGGCTCGAGTAATTGAATGAATGACATGCTTTCAGTAAAAATAAAACATTAACTCACAGTGAAGTCCTCTCTATTCTTTTCCTCTGATCTCATTCCAAACAATGTTACAACTCCAAATAATTAATTTATAACAATATGTCACTTCAATTCAGGGGCGGGTTCCAAATCCTGTCGCTACCGGTTCGCTCGTGCACACTCGCACGCTCACGTGTGCACTGGGTGCTTCTGCACATGCGCAGAAGCTTCTGCACATGCACAGAAGCATCCAGGTGGGTGGGTTTAGCCTCCTGCCACTACCGCCACTACCAGTTTACCCGATCTGGTGCGACCGGTAGCAACCCACCACTGCTTCAACTGTATCAATACAATAATATGGCAACTTTAAGGCCATGCTGGGGAATTGTGGGAGTTGAAGTCCACACCTCTCAAAGCTGCCAAGTTTCAAAAACTGCTCTGTATTATTTCTGCTTATTTTTTATTCAGAACAATTGATCACTACACTGAAACAGTTTCCCAGACTTGATTTCCCCCAAGAAGGCCTGATTTAAACAGCCGAGACTTTGATTTTGAAGCACTGTTTCAGGCCCACTTTGCTCTTGTTAGAGAGACCAGAGGAATCTTAACTGATTAAATGAACCATTCAGACTTTCCCTGATGTAAAATCCGATAAGCTCAGTTACCCCTGAAAATCACCTTTAATGATCCAGAGCATTAGAGTTATTATATGACGGTAAAGAAGTTCAATGATGAGGAAATAAAATAATCGGCCAAAACTATAACCATGGAGCCTGAGACCCACCAAAAGAGAGTATTTTTTCCCCTTGAGCTCCAAATCTCTTGGATTGAAGTTTGCAAAATGTTAATCTTGTATTTTCTTTCTTGAATAAGAACCTGGATTAAATTCCAGTGCACTCAAAAGTTGGCCTAAATCAATGAAGTGATCTGCCACCAACCACAGGATATAGGGAGGAAAGGGGAAGGATTCAAATCTGTAGCTAGTTCTGATGTAATAGTTAAGATGAAGCCTATGGTGAGCTCTGGAAAATTAATATCTACTCTGTCTTTTTGTAGACAGCTGCACAAAAGAGTAGTTTTACAGAAGCTGTACCAGATTAATTGGACTGTCCCTTTTCTCAATTATGCTAGCAATGGGGAGGGCCATGCTATACAGTGCGTGGCCCCTTCTTTTGCCTGGTGATAGTAAGCTAGTAAACATTTTTTTTAATCAGTTTATGAAGAGGATTGCTTTTATTATGGGGCTTGCTCAGCAGTGGGATTCAAATAATTGAACAACTGGTTCTCTGCCCTAATGATTTCTTCCAACAACCAGTTCACCAAACTGCTCAGAAAGTTAACAACCGGTTCTCCCGAAGTGGTGGGAACTGGCTGAATCCCACCACTGGGCTTGCTAGTTTCAAGCTTCCACTTAATTAACACATTTCCCTGTTATTTTGATCTCTGTGAAGGCAAAACCAAGGATAAGAAAATTACTGCTGGTTTATAGTGCAATTCTAGCCTCATTATCCTCGCTATTATTGGCCCAGCAAATAATTCCCGAAGACTTGGTGTCTGTCACGGGTGTATTCCTTCACCCATGGATTGAATCCATTTAGATAAGGTTTTTCAGCATCAATTGAACTGTCTGAACTGTTCTCTGGACTTCCTCTCTTTGGACTGTGGAAAAGTAGGGCTAGAATGGATTATCTAAATGCCCCACTGGAGTGCAAATTCCAACATTGTTTGACTTGCCAAAAAGATGTGGTCATAAACAAACTCAGTTGGAATCCAATGTCATGCAAATAAAGCTTTTAACTTAGCATCTGGCATATTCCTGTATTCTAATAATCAACTCTTAGTAGAAAGGAACATCTTATCGCAAAGAACTCGGCTGCTACTTTCATATGAGGCAACTCACAAATCTCAGGAGGAAACAGAGGTTCTCTCACATGGCTGTGCTGAAGCAGCTGACACTGTGAACAACATGCAATGAATTGCCCAATCTGTTTCTTTATGGCTAGCCAGTATATGGCAAATGTGGCCTCTGCCTTTGACCTCTAATATGTCAGGTAGATAAACTGCGCCATTTCCTTCCTGACATCTGAAGGGACTAATACCTTATAACCCCCATAACACAATCCCACACACAACTGAACTTTAACCAGCCGCTCTGGGCAGACCGCAGGTTTAACTAATTCACACAATCTATATCATCCTGTAAAGTTTATGTTTTTAGGTTGTTAGGTTGTCACTAGTGCACCGCTGGAGATCTTCTGGTTCTGTGACTATAGGATATAAACTATAAGCAGCCATTTCAACTGATGGTACCTTTCCTTTCGCTGAAGATAATTTCATGGCTGCTGTGGTCAGTGTATTTGCTGCAATCATCACATCCTCTTTTCTATAAACTATTTTAAATTCCTAATTCTAAACTATGGCAACATTCTTTGGAAGCAAGTAGGAATCCGGCAGAAAGGCTTTGTACAAAAGAAACAATCGCCATCCTACTAAGCACATATTGATAAAAATTGATCAAAGACAAAAACAACTATTATTATTAGGCCTGAAACTAGGTCCCATTTTTGACATGCCCGTTTCTATTTTTAACTGTAAAATGCGATCAAAGTAATATAAATCCGGCTAATTAATCTATCTAGTGTCTGTCAGTGTGGAATATGCCAATTCCAAACTGCATCTCTTTTGAGCAGATTTCTATGAGGTACGTCATCATCGTCGTCAGCCATTCAGTTGTGTTCGACCCTCGGCCACTCTCCATGCCCCTCTGTCTCGCATTGCCTCCTTCTGATCGGCCATGGTCATCACAGTGTCATCTTTTATAGTGTCCAGCCAAAGGGTGCAAGGATGGTCCCCTTCTGCTTTTTCCACTGTTAGCACTAATTCTCTGGATACGTACAGTGCCAAATATTGCACCATCCTAAAATGCACTGAACATATTTGGGTGTGGTATTTTCCTAATAGTTTGCTGTTAACTGTCGTCTGGACTGTCCCCATCTTTAGAGATGAGTTCCGTATACCTTACACCAGGGGTGTCAAACTGACGGCCCACGGACTGGATGCGTCACGTGCAGGCCACCCCCACCCCAGATCTGCAAAGGGAAAAATTTTGCGATATGTCAATGTGACGGCAATGTGATGTGGCAAGTTTGACACCCGGGCCTTACATCGTCTACCCAAACAGAATCTTAGCAAATGTTAAGCCTGACCACCTTTTCAGTAGCTCTTTCTGACCCATCTCAAAATTATGCTCTTTCTTTGTAGTTTGATCATATTGCCAGAAATAGTGCAGATCAGTAATGGGTTTCAATTTTTTTTTACTACCGGTTCTGTGGGCGTGGCTTCGGGGGCATGGCTTGGTGGACGTGGCAAGGGAAGTATACTGCAAAATCTCCATTCCCACCCCACTCCAGGGGAAGGATACTGTAAAATCCCCATTTCCTCCCGATCAGCTGGGACTTGGGAGGCAGAGAATAGATGGGGGCGGGGCCAGTCAGAATTTTTATTACCGGTTCTCCGAACTACTCAAAATTTCCACTACAGATTCTTCAGAACTGGTCAGAACCTGCTGAAACCCACCCCTGATGCAGACTGCTTGGATGTAACCACATATGTCCAGTTCTTTTGCTAAAATACCTTATCAACTGACTTTATACCAAATGGTCCAAATAAAGCCCAACCCATATTTATTTATTTATTTATTTATTTATTTATTTAATTTATATACCACCCTTCTCCCAAAGGACTCAGGGTGGTTTACAGCCAAATAAAACAGATTACACAAAAAATTAAAAGCATTTTAAAAATCTAATTCAATTAAGCTGAAACAAAAATTAAAAACTATAATAACACCCATGTTAAAACCCATGTTAAAATGACATTAAGCCAGCCCTGCGCGATAAAACAAAAAGGTCTTTAGTTCGCGTCGGAAGGTCCGGAGGTCAGGGAGTTGACGTATCCCCGGAGGCAGCTCGTTCCAGAGGGCAGGCGCTCCCACTGAGAAGGCCCTCCCCCTGGGGGTCGCCAGTCGACATTGTTTGACTGACGGCACCCTGAGGAGACCCTCCCTATGGGAGCGCACAGGTCAATGGGAGGCAACTGGTAGCAGCAGGCGGTCCCGTAAATAACACGGTCCTATGCCATGGAGCGCTTTAAAGGTAGTGACCAACACCTTGAATTGCACCCAGAAGACCACCGGAAGCCAGTGCAGCTTGCGCAGGAGAGGTGTTACATGGGAGCCTCGAGTTGCTCCCTCTATTACCCGTGCAGCCGCATTCTGGACCAGTTGGAGACTCCGGGTGCTCTTCAAGGGGAGCCCCATGTAGAGAGTGTTACAGTAGTCCAGGCGGGAAGTGACGAGGGCGTGAGTGACCGTGCATAGGGAATCCCGGTCTAGGAAGGGATGCAACTGGCGTAACAGGTGAACCTGATAAAAAGCTCCCCTGGCGACAGCCGTCATATGCTCTTCTAAGGAAGTCGTACCTCCAGGAGGACGCCTAAGTTGCAGACCCTCTCCATAGGGGCCAATGACTCGCCCCCAACAGTCAGCAATGGAGTCAGCTGGCTGTACCGGGATCCTGGCATCCATAGCCACTCAGTCTTGGAAGGGTTGAGTCGAAGCCTGTTCTTCCCCATCCAGACCCGCACGGCCTCCAGATACCGGGACATCACTTCAACGGCCTCGTTGGGGTGGTTAGGGGTGGAAATGTACAGGTGAGTGTCATCAGCATACAGATGACATTGCACCCCAAGACCATGAATGATCTCAGCTAGCGGCTTCATGTAGACGTTGAACAGAAGAGGCGAGAGAACTGACCCCTGTGGCACCCCACACATGAGGTGCCTCGCGGCCGATCTCTGCCCTCCTGCCAACACCGTCTGCGACTGGTCAGAAAGATAGGAGGAGAACCACCGAAAAACGCCCCCCACTCCTAAACCCTCCAGCCGTCGCAGCAAGACCATGGTCGATGGTATCAAAAGCCGCTGAAAGGTCTAATAGGACCAGGGCAGAGGAATAACCCCTGTCCCGGGCCCTCCAGAGATATCCGCAACTCTGCAGATTTGTTGGCAAGCTGCCCTTGCTAATGCCCAACTTTCTCATCTAAAATAGTAACAGAAAGAATCCTGGAAGGTGTGGAAGCTGAGTTAACTTACAAAATATGTATCTCACTCCCAAAGGCATCCTAAATTTGTATTTGAGATATGAAGTCTTCTTCTGCTCTGACTGAATCTATTAATCTGAATCTATCCAAGGCCAAATCACACTTTCAGCATTCTCTTTTTCAGAATGGCTGAGCATACATCGCAACACGGTTCTGTCCTTTATAAGCAATTCTGAAAGTTATCTGAATTTACACGCTTAAGAAAACCTTTTTAATTCTACAGCACACGAGTCAACTTTTTTTTTCAGCTCCTTGAGTACTGGCAAAAAAAAAATACTGTACGTGTCTCAAAAGTAATGTTCTTTCTTTTGACAAAATATACAGCCAACTTTTCTATTATTTTGTTTCTGTTAGTTTTTGTTTATCTGCCTCCTGGGTAAGCTGAAATGTCACAAATCTCCTGTGCCCGTTTGCCAACCAAAAACAAGGCATACTGAAGTTGTTCCTCTTTCCACTCAGATCTGCTAGCTGTCAGATACAACAGAAATGCCTGAAACCATTTATGCTAATGTTCTGCCATATTTACTTTCATTTCCAGGACTCCAGAAGTTGGAAGTGAAGCCATTTAGAGCAGAGGTCTCCAACCTTGGCAACTTTAAGACTTGTGGACTTCAATTCCCAGAGTCCCTCAGCCAGCAAAAGCTGGCTGGGTAACTCTGGGAGTTGAAGTCCACAAGTCTTAAAGTTGCCAAGATTGGAGACCCCTGATTTAGAGAGTTCATTCACTTCTGACATCACATAGGCCTGCCACTGACTTGTGGATTTACCTGATGTCGAAGATCCACAGTGAAATCTTTTCTTATGATAAACAACTCCCTTTATTTATAGGAAGACAGACAATCATACACAGCAAACCAGCACACATAAAATAGTCAGATCTACAAAAACAAATATGGTCAATATAGTGTATACAGTATAAACAAGTCAGGCTTATTTAGAACAGAAGTTTAAGTGGCCACATCTGCTCACTTACAGCGCTCCTTAAAAACATAATGCCCTTTATTCCAGGGATCCCCAATGCCCAGGCTGTGGCCCACTACCAGGCCATGACCTATTTGGAACCGTGTAAGCAGCGGGCCAATTCGCATGCACACATACAACAGCTTCACTCACATGAGTGGTGAGCCAGTTGTCCTCTCCTCCCCCCAGCTGGGTTGCTAAGCCGAAAAGATTGGGAACCTCTGCATTATGCCATAACTAGACATGAAGTCTCTCTGTATTCAAAATGACTTATTTGCTTAATTTGTATCCCACCTTTAATATTTTTACAAATAACTCAAGGAAGGTAACATATCCAACACAACTTCCTCTTTCCTATTTTCCCCACAACAATAACTCTGTGAGGTGGGTTGGGCTGAGAGAGAGATTGACTGGTATTCCCTATGTCTATTAAAAGTTGCATCATTGGATATTCAAATCTGAGTTGCAAAAAAGAAGCTCTCCAGAGAAGATGAAAGGCATAACATAAGCCTCACTCATACTGCCCAGTCTCACAGTTACTGTCATGGAACACTTTGATCTTTGTCAAGCGTCAGACGAGTCATAGAGGGCTTAGCAAATGTCACCATTAACAGAAATCCAGATGATAAAAGTCCTTTTGCCGTTAGCCCTTGAAAGAAAATATATTTAATGATTCACTGCAAATTCCCTGAAACTTGTGCTTTTGGCCCAAAGAATCCTTAGTTGGGACTTCAGTCAATTATATACCTGAGAGACATCTAGTAAAATGTAGCCAATTATATACCTGAGGGACATCCAGTAAAGTGCAGATATTCCTGCCTAAAAACTTAAGACTAAAGGAAATGTTAGACTCTGTACAAGAATACAGTACCGCTACAATCAATATTCCCACAACCAGTCTCTCTCTGATGACTATGTGAGATAATGTAACATCATGTCGACACTTCTCTGCTCCACTGGTGCCTCAGATATTGGGGCTATCCAGCTTCTCAAATAGTAAGTATAGATAAATAAGGGCTTCCTCTCAGGTGTTCAAGATATACACAGTGCCATTATCCTTGTTTTAAATTCACAGTAATGTTGTGTAGGAAGTTAGCATCCACCCCACTCTAGAAGAATGAAATATTCTAGGAAATATTAAAAAGGCAGAATATTATACCTCCCTGGATGAGAAAAGGAAAAATCTGTTCTTGGAAAGCAGCTCCCACCTTTGCTAATAGCCCCGGAAAGGCTGGGCCAGCTTATCTACAACACAAAAGACGTTCACCCTCAAGACATAATAGAATTAGCCCTCTACTCATCTCACCACATGGCACCTGGGAAGATTACATCACCCAGCGGGATTCAACCAAGCCTGGGACTCAAGACAACCTACAAGGTTGCCCCTGCATGGTCCCATGGGAGTCTGACAACCAATTAGAATACATTTCTTTCACAAGAACAGGAAGCAAGTTCAAAGTCTAAGAGAGAGTATAAATATACTCACTCTTCACTCCATGTGGTCAGCTATCCAGAACTTCAAACCATGTGGTCCTGTCCACCATTAAACCATCTTTCCAAATAGTCTCCATATTTCCAGTGTCTTTCTCCCCACTTGGAACTGAACCCAGATGGACATTTCTTCCAACAGTTGTAACCCAAAAAGCACATTCCCCAAGCACAATACCACAGTTCAAAAAGTCTTTCTCTTATAGCTTCTTGTCTTGATGCATTTTGGTGGAGGCATCTAAAAAAGGATCACAGATAAAGGAGGTAAGTCCTCATCAAGTTAGCCTTCCTTATTTATCTGACATAAGGAGTGAAATAAAAACAAATGGTAGCTCTGGGTATCCGGATGTAGGTGACCTTTAAGATCTGTTCCAAGCTACTCTAATTATCTCGATATCTCTCTTATGAAATGATGAAAGGTAGCTTAGTAATCATGCTGGGTTATTTTTGTTAGGTGTTGCCTATGGGCAATCATTTTTAGACCATGTTATCTATTGAAGAAAGAGCAGAATTAGGTAATTTTGTAGGGGCTGAGTACATGATACAACATGTAGGGGTGAAGAATGCAGTTCTATGGGAAGGAATGAGCAACTGAAAAAGATCAGAATGAAAACTTCAGTGGAAAACAATAATTTCTCTCTCTAAACACATTCTCAATCTTCTCCTTTTTCCTTTTCACATCTTAATTCTCAGCTGCAATAAAGTTTGAGTCCTTATTCCTACTCACTTTCACCTGATCTCTTTGTTTCCATACTGTTATCCACTGCAAGGTCCCTGGGAGCAGAAAATAATATTGTTTATGCAACTCTGAAAGACAATCCATATGGGCTGGAAAATCCTCAAATCCAACACAAAGCAAGGACACCAAATTGTAGAAAGCTATGACAGGATGGACAATGTTGTTCCAATGTCATATGCATAGGAAGACCTTAAACAAATCCTGGTTTGAGTTGTACAGATTCATTGTTTTATTTATTTTATTTTATTTTATTTTATTTATTTGTCACACAGTATATATAAGCATAAGCATGAAATAATTATACAATATATAAGCATACATATGAGTATGAGTATGTAATAACTATATTAATTTGATATAACGAAAGGAAACAATAGGACAGGAGCGGTAGGCACATTTGTGCTCTTATGCATGCCCCTTACAGACCTCTTAGGAATGGGGTGAGGTCAATGGTAGATAGTTTTTGATTGAAGCTTTGGGGATTTTGGGAAGAGGCCACAGAGTCAGGTAGTGTATTCCAAGGATTAACAACTCTGTTACTGAAGTCATATTTTCTGCAATCAAGATTGGAGCGGTTAACATTAAGCTTAAATCTATTGTGTGCTCGTGTATTGTTGCAATTGAAGCTGAAGTAGTCTTCGACATAAACATATATATATATATGTTTATAAATCCAGTTTATAAAGCATACATATATGCTTTATAAACTGGATTTTGTAGGCAAAATCCAGTTTATAAAGCATAGTGTGTTGTTTGTTCACTATATCTCACTTTACTTCACCTTTTGGTCACAAGGTTAAATCCAATCTTCGTCGCTTGATAGCATCTCCAGTTTTGCCCTTTCAATTCTCTAACTGCTCTTGCAAGACTAGCTCAAGTTTCCAAGTGAGGTAATCAACAGCACACAGATTCAAAACCCTTTCAGGGCTCCCCTTGATCTCAGTTGACTCAAGGAAACCGCAGAGATTGAGCTTCTCAAAGGTCACGTTCTCTTCTGTTCCTTTAGATCAAGTTACACCATAAATTAACTACAGTACTGGGGACTCAAATTGGCATTTTATTTAGCACTTTGTTCACTTACATCAAAGCCTCTCATTCTAACAACTCCAAGTTTTTTATGGTAATCCTTTTAAAAGCACACTTTCAAATACGCATTCCCCCCCCCTTTGTCGAATTGGAGGTGACCAACAAACCAAGGCATAAACTACTAAATATTTATATTACAATGAAGCTACAATAACCTCCAAATATCAATTCTGTTCCCCAATCCCTCCTAAGCACTTGGAAACCATCTTCACTGCTGACTTTGGAGTGCTGAGAACAAGCAGGGACCATGATAAATCTATTCAGTGCTTCTTTCAGTTAAAAACAGAACAAAACAGAAGAATGTCAAAAGTAGGTGTAACAAAAATCTTGTGTTGCACATAGGCATGGGGGAAATGCCTCCCTGACATTCTGTATGCATTTTGCCTGCTGATTTTGCCTAAAATTTGAGCTGTGGCTCAAGAGGAAAGCTATCTTCCCATCAACTGTCATTCCTCCTGCATATAAATTTCCTCTGGAAAGCTTTAATGCCTATGATGCTTTCCCTATCAGCTGCAGCCATCAAATACACATTGATGGAGGGTTAGGGAGAGTCACACTGACTTGTGCCTAGAAGCTGGGTAGCAGGTCAGGCAAGAATCTGGAACTTTTGTGACATGAAGTGTATTGGAGGCACAGACAACTGCTGAAAAAGGGAAGATGGTATCTCATCCCGCTGCACCAGCTCAGTTGTAGTTCACCGATCCCAAAAAAATTAAAATTGAAATATTAAAATTCTCAGATTTGTAGTTTGCCCATTTTTCTGAGCAGAAGTTGTCTTTATTCTGATTGAGGGAATAAAATTTTTATGAAAAACCTGAAAAATAAGTAGATTGACCCATGAGTATATCGGCAAGTCCTAGCTTGTTGCATTACACTTTGCGCCTTTAATAGTCTTTGGCTCATCCTTCATCACTTCCTTCTCCAGCGGCAGATTTTCAGCAAATAGTAGTTTAACTGGTTTAAGTGTTATGTGGGAATCACATAGAGGGCTTCTTATTAAGTTTTACTTTGGATCTGAACATTGCTTCAATAAACTAAAAATCCTAGCAGATTCCTAATGTACAGATAGTTGCCCAATAATATTTTATGGGATTTTTTTGGGAAGAAGGAGAGTTTGAACCATACTGTATAGACCAGGGGTCTCCAACCTTAGTAACTTTAAGGCTTGTGGACTTCAACTCCCAGAGTTCCTCAGCCAGCTTTGGGAGTTGAAGTCCACAAGCCTTAAAGTTACTAAGGTTGGAGACCTCTGGTATAGACTTTGAAAATTTTACAAAATGTTTCTTTTTCTTTTCTTATTTTTTCTTCTTATACTTCCTCCCTTCTCTTCCCCCGCTTCCTCATCATCATTTTCTTCTTTACTTTCATATTTTGTATCTTATCTATTTTACAACCCAACAAAAAAATATTAAACAGAAAATTTCACACTCCAATATCACACCATTTTGAAAGCCAATCCCACACAAAACATTTGACTGGATTTCAATCAAGCCCCCCCCCCTCCTCTGTGTGTGCGTGTGTGTTGGGCAAACCTAACGAAAAGCATGAGCACAGGGTTTAAATTGTTTGTAATAGTTTTGGAGTTGATATAATTATAGTGAAGACTTGAGCCATTTTACCCTTGTTATCCACAGCATTATTTAATTTCTACAGTTAATTCGATTAGTGGAAGCTGGTTATTAAGTGGTAGCTCAACTGTTGTGGTGCAGAAAGTATCAAAACCTGCAACTTTTCAAAGCAAGCGGAAAAATTTTAGAACAGAATTCTTTTCTGATTTTTATCATGGGTGTATGGGGGACCAGGGCAGATTTACTGTTAGATCAAGCAAGGCTGAAAAGAGCTGGTAACAAGAAGCAGTGTTAAATCAATGACATGATGGTTGTATTTTAACTGTTGGGGACAGGGTTGATGAGAGATGTTTACAGGGATTTTTGTCTCATGGCAAAAATAATATAACCAGTTTGAAATACTAAGTACATCAAAAAAAGCAAGGGACAATCCTTTGATGCGTCACATCAGGGATATACTCAGACTTGGATTTCTCCAATCCTAATGAAAATCTTAATTATTGTTTCTGGGTGTGTGCAGATGTGTGTAGAAAGTTAGGACCCACCTTTTTCCTAGAAGAATGAAATATTCTATGAAATATTAAAAAGGCAGAATATTTCCCCTAAAAGAAAAAGAAAACTCTTAAAGGAAACAGAAACAGAAGACTTGAACTCCCTGCCCCCAGTAGTTATTTTGGTGCCAGCTTATCTACAAAACAAAAGACCTCAGCTCCAGGATGATGGGATTATCCTTCAGGGCAAAGCCATTCAACCACAATAGGAAATTGCCCTTGATTGCGTCACCCAGCAAGATTCAACCAAGCCTGGGACACAGACAGCCTACAAAGTTAGCTAAGACCCCCGCCCCCTGGGAGTCTGAAAGCCAATAGGATACTTGCCCTTGCCACAGGAACAGGAAGCTCCAGTTCAAAGCCCAAAAGAGGGTATAAATATATATCCCTCTCCACGCCATGTGTTCAGCTACTCAGAACTTCAAACCCATGTGGTCCTGTTCACTATTAAACCATCCTTCCAAGAAGTCTCCATGTTTTCATTGTCTTTCTTCCCACCTAGAATTGAACCCAGATGGACATTTCTTCCAACATGTGCATGCTACAATAAATTTGATCATTTGTTTCTGAAAAATTCATTCATTCAGTGGCTAATAAATTACTGAGACATTTTTAAAACACCATTTAAAATTGTATTGCAGAGCGGGGCTTGTTTTGTAGAAGAAAACTTCATGAGCATCTAATATTTTTTAAATTTCAGTCCTCAAAATGGACAGCTACCCTCCAACCATTCTGGTTGCTGATTTTGAAGACCACTTGAGGCCAAAATTGAAAAGGTTTAGAGCTAAAAGATTTAATTAGACTACCCTAACTTTTTCTTTTATTCAATTTTGCATCTTTAAAAAAAAAAAATACAATCGTTCCATAGCCAATGTGCAATGGGGTGAGCTCCTGTTACTTGCCCCTGCTCCTGCCTACTTAGCAGTTTGAAAGCATGCAAATGCAAGTAGATAAATAGGTACCACTTCAGTGGAAAGGTAACAGTGTTCCATGCACCTCGGTGTATAGCCATGCTGGCCACATGACCACAAAAAATGTCTTTGAACAACGCTGGCTCTCTTAGCTAAGAAAAGGAGATGAACACCGTGCCCTAGAGTTGGATACAATGGGGGAAATCCTTACATTTACTGGTCTCATGATTACAGACAGTTCTCGATTTACAACAATTTGTTTAGTGACCATTTGAAGTTACAACTGCCCTGAAAAAAGTGACCTATGACTATGATTTTTCATACTTATGACCGTTGCCACATCAGATGATAAAAATTTAGATGCTTGGCAACTGATTCACATTTATGATGGTTGGAGTGTGCCGGGGTCACATGATTACTTTTTGTGACTTTTTCTGACAAGCAAAGTCAACGGGGAAGCCTGATGCACTAACAACTGTGTTACTAACTTAACAATCGCAGTGACTGAATAGTAGAATAACAGAGTTGGAAGAGACCTTGGAGATCTTCTAGTCCAACTGTGGCAAGAAAAAGTCATAAAATGGGGCAAAATTCACTTAACAATGTTGTTTAGCAACAGAAATTTTGGGTGCAATTATGGTCATAAGTCAAGGGCTACCTGTATAAGGATGAAATGGAATTGTAATATGGAAATGGACTGTATATTTGGGCATATGTACCTTTCTGTGGAAGAAAAGAATAATGCAAAGTAAAAGCAACTAATGGATGTACTCCAAGTCCTACCCTTTCTGTAAATAAACTTTTACAATGAACTACAAGAACGGCTACTATAGTAGGTATGGCAATTCTCAAGTGTTCCTGGTATTGTTAGGACCTACTATCAGATTTGTCTGCTAGTTCCCTCATTTGCCACTTTTTCAAGGACAGGATCCCCCAAGCACCAAGATCCCATAGGCTCACTTCAAGAAGGCTTCTGAGGAAGCTTCCAAGTAGTCTCAGTAAGACTTAGAGAGTGACTGGAAGGTGTGTTCCTCTCTGTCCCCACTCCTGTTCCTAATTGGAAAGCAGTGACCCTTCAGTCCTTTAAAAAAGGGGTCTCCAACCTTAGTAACTTTAAGGTTTGTGGACTCCAACTCCCAGAATTCCTCAGCCAGCTTTGCTGGCTGAGGAACTCTGGAAGTTGAAGTCCACAAGCCTTGAAGTTACTAAGGTTGGAGATCCCTGCTTTAAAAGAACTACCGTAAGTTCTTAAAAATTAACCAGTAAGATTAACTATGTGAGATAACTGAGCACCGTTTGTTTTCTTTGGAGATTACTGGGTTTCCTTTTGGAGGGAAAAGTTCACTCTACAATATTATGCTATTCTCTATACAAAGTTCTCTTAATGGGGAGATGGCCTTGACGGAGAAAGGGAAGATCCATTACCAAGGCAACAAAAACAGGTAAACATTGCTTAAGCCCAAAGGAGGAGAGAATTTTACGAAAACATCTCAAGACAGACCGTCCTAATTCACACAAATATAAAAAATAGGGAAAGACATTCAGACGTGCTAAATTCTGTTACTATAGCCAATCTTAATAAAAAATTAATAATTTTAGGTTTATGTGGAGTCTGTTTTTTGGTCTGGTCTACCTCATAGAGCTGATGTTTCAGCAATATCAATACAAGTCTGTGAAATAAAAGTCAAGGGACAAATTATACTATGACAACCAGACTGTGCTGACCCCTAAAACTCCAAGTTGGGAGAATATCATGTCCAGGCAAAACCAAAAGTGGGGTTACTCTTTAAGCTCCATCTCTTAAATCAGACCACCTTCTTCTGACATCTCCTCAGTGCACATGATCTTCTGTAAGAAAATCCAGCAGGCCAGCAACTGTTCAGGATATGCAATCGTTTTCTGGTTGATTGGAAATAGCTATAATCCCTTGCAGAATAACAGAGTTGGAAGGAAACTTGGAAGTCTTCTAGTCCAACCCTCTACTCAGGCAAGAAAGCCTATACCAAACGATTGTCCAATCTCTTCTTAGAAACCTCCAATGATGGAGCAATCACAACTTCTGGAGGCAAGTTGTTTCACTGGTTAATTGTTCTGTCAGGAAATTTATTCTTAGTTCTAGGTTGCTTCTCTCCTTAGTTAGTTTCCATCAATTGCTTTTTGTTCTGCTTTCAGGTGCTTTGGAGAATAGGTTGACCCCCCTCTTCTTAATGGTGGTGTGAAAATATACTTTTCAACAGCCTTAGAATTCCACCTATCCACTCGTACCATCTTACATGCAATATGGAACGTAAGAGTTTGATTTGCTCCAGTTACTTACTGGGAGAGGCGAATGAGCAACAGGAAGAGAGGATGAGTTGTCAGAGGAAAGGGGTAAATACCAGAACTCTGGAGCCAGGCCAATTTGCCAGGCTGTGACTTGAGTACCCTAAGCAGGATTTAAAATGGAAAGGAAACACTTTACCAGAGCATGTATTTTGCTGAATTATTAGAGCACTGCAGTCCTTTTTAAAATAACCTGTAGTAGATCAGCACTTGTACAGAACTGATACCACCTTTGCTGACTAGGGCATTTTATTAAACGGCATAAGATTTTGAGAACTGCAGCTCCTGTCAAAAGACCAAAAGTGTTATCTTTTAATAAAAAAGCATGAGTCAGAAAACCAGACCCCTTTTTAATTTATTTATTTTGTTAGACTACCACAGCTCTCCTCCTACCATGTCAGGAAGAGAGAGAATTTAGTTCTTCTTAATAAAAATAATAATTCTCTTACATAGTGTAATAGATCTAAAATAGAAATAGATCCCCTGTCTCTGCCTGCAATACAAATAATCTTTGGCATCTGAATAGCACTTCCACAGGTGTTTGAAGTGCATTCTCCTTACAACAAACCTGCCAGTCAAGTCGTGGTTATTGTTCCCCAAGTAACAGAGTATGAGGCTGAGCCTGCTAGCTACCTTGTGAATTTATTGGCAGATTCAAAACTGGGAACTGGGAACTTCCGGCTTCGTAGCTCAGTTTATTCATCCACATACGCGTCAGTCCTCAAATCCAAGTGCAATGAACTTCCCTCATCTCACCAATAGGGCTTTCAAGGTGATCTAGGAAAAGATCACCTTATCCTTATCCTTATCTACAGCAGGATCTTGGGGAGGTTTATTTTGTCCTTTGCACCTCGGTCTCTGCCAAAGAAAGCTCCTCCAGCACTTTCATTCCCATTTCATTCCTATTGCTGTAGGAGGAGGCAGAAGGAAGCTTATGTATTGTTTCTTTTTCTTAAAAAAAAAACCCCTCTTCATTAAGGCTCGTCCTTGCTTGAGGCAATGGAGTGTTGATGGTTTGAGACGCTCCTCTAACACCAGTGAGTCATCTCCCTCCCGACTGATGTCAGAGAGGCCTTTGTGCTTTACAAGGATTGGCTGTGCCTGGCTCACAGGGGCTGTCTCATTGGAAAGGTGAATGTGCAAAGAAGCAGCTGTGGAGGGGTGTGTACTCGTGCATGTGTGCAGTTAGAGTGTCTGCAGCAGGCACAGACAGTTGGGCTTGGCCAGAGCAGAGGTGTTTTGCTTTGTTCAGAAAGCACCGAGAAGAAGACAGCAACAGGGGTTTGCTGTTTGTGAGAGGCTCCTCGGATTGCTTATCCAGGAAGAATCTGAGAAAAAGGGAGGAGGAGGAGGAGGGGGTGGGGGGAAAGAGGCTTTGAATTTTTCTTTCTTTTTCCTGAAGTGCAAATCAGCTTGGGACACCTGAGCCTGCTATGCCAACCGAACTCTCCCACATGGTGAGAATGCATGCCATCTCTGATTTCCCCTCCTCGCTGACAGCACGGCTTCTCCACAAGGGTCCAGAGTACCTTCGCAAGCAGATGGAGGCAGCCAACCCTAGCAGGAAGAGCGCCGTGGAAAGGTTGGCAGCAGATAAGGCCAAGTACGTGAAAAGCCAGCAAGTCATCAGCAGGAAGCAGGTGCCGGCCATCACCCTCAGCTCAACTTCTGAGAGTAGCAGCGAGACTTGTTCAGTGGAAAGCAAGAAGGTCGCGCGCTCAAGAGAGGAGAAGGACACGGCAGGCCAAGTTCCCACGGCCACAGAGCTGAGCCCCGCAGCCCGGCAAGACGGCCCTCCCATTGTGAGGCGCAACAGTGGTAAAAGGCAAATCCGACCAGATTCCTTGGTGATCTATCGTCAGAAGTGTGACTTTGTCAGAGGTCAAAGTCAGGAGAATACTCGTGGAAATTTGGTCCGGAGGCTGTTCCAGGGTTCCTTCAAGGAAAAGCAGCTGGTTTCTGAAGTGTCCAAAGTTGTTCTCAAGGAGGAAACCATTCCTGAAGTGGAAGGGGCTATTTTGGGCAAGGACACAAGACATAGCTATGATCTAGAAGGACAGAATTCACCCACAAAGGCAAACCCAGTGCTCTTTCTGGTCAGCAGATGCAAAGATGCTGTAAATGTGACTTCAGCACCTTATGATGTAAAGGAGATGAAGCAGAAAGGTCTTCAGAGATCTCAATCAGATATCAGTTCGCGATATTCAAAATCCTTCTCTGAATTTGACACTTTCTTTAAGAACTGTGGTCTTGAACCTGAAGTAATAAAAGATTTAGGCCAAGAGACTATTTCGGTGGCTTCAGACAACTTCTCATTCCATCTCCACAGCATCAGTGGGGCAGCTTCTGAAAGTGACTTCACGAGACACAGTGATGAAGAGGGACTCCTGGAAGAAGAGCTCACGGAACAGGCGCCTAGTGGCACCTCTGTGGTTGAACGCAATGCTCGGATAATCAAGTGGCTGTACATGTGCAAGAAAGCCAAAGAGGCTAATGTGATGATGCAAGACTTGGCATAAGGACTGCTTCCTTCATAGAGAAACCCAGGTCAGTGTAACACGAATGCATATGCAAAGTATATCCGTTGCACCTTTGATATTACCCAGCATAGCTATGAATATACAGAATAAGGTTCTTTCCTCTTTATCTCTCCAGCACCATGGAGTAAGGGATGGGGAAACCTACAATTTATCTTTAAGATATAATAATATTTAATATATAAAGAATTATGGGCATAACATATGGTACCAGTGTTGATACTAATGCTTCTATTTGGGCCTTCCGTAATTTTATAATGGTGATTGATTCCAGAAAGTTACAGCTGGTTGTTGTTGTTTTATGAAAGATTCCACTGTTTGAGCTGGCCTTTAGAAAGTCATGGACTTTGCTAAGGAGAAATGAGAACCACCAAAGAAATTTAAAGTCAATATTTACACACATGTCGTCTGCCCTCTGACTGGCAAACAGCTTATTTACAGCAGGTTGGGCCATGATAACAAAAAGCCTGGCCATTTGCTCAAGCCTTCATTTTATCTAATTAAGATAAACTGGCACACATTTTGTCCTTTGCAGCTGTCAGCTTCATCATCCCTCTACTTTCCTTTTTCTTATTTATCCCTTTTTAACTTAGGGTGGTGGGAAAAACATTTGTGGACCTCTCTTTTCCCCACTTTATTTCATTTGATATTAACAAGTGATAAGCCTTCCTCTGATGTCGCAGCATAACAGGTTTGGCAGTTATTTTCTGGCATTTCTCCTTTTTCCATTTGGTTGAGGAGTGAGTGGGACATATTTTGCTGCTTCATTGCATTTATTGCTTTTCGCCTCAACTGTGGCGAAGTTGGTTCACAACTCCACCAGTGCCAAAAAGAAAGGTTTAAATATTAGGGCTGCAAATTTTCTTCAGGTTTTTTTTTTTTTTTTGCATTTATATCCCGCCCTTCTCCGAAGAAGGGCGGCTTACACTATGTCAAGCAATAGTCTTCATCCATTTGTATATTATATACAAAGTCAACTTATTGCCCCCAACAATCTGGGTCCTCATTTTACCTACCTTATAAAGGATGGAAGGCTGAGTCA